>NC_141600.1:21243627-21545293 GCF_047967505.1 Dipteris shenzhenensis
CATGTACATACATACATACATACATACATACATACATACATACATATATATGTATATATATATATATATATATATATATACATATATATATATGTATGTATGTATGTATATGTTGATGCATATTTGTATATATTGATGTATATATTAATGCATACAATTTTGATATATGGAGAAAATGGACATGAAAATCATCTAAATTGGCTCTTGCCGTTTGATTTGATATATCACATGACCCCATTTGGATTTGTAAGTCCAAAGATACGGGGTCCTACTTTTAGGGCCTGAATGCCTGAAATAGGCAGCATGTTAACGCGCTGCCTATTTCATGCATTTAGGCCTCAAAAGTAGGATCCCATTGTGTTGCCAATGGGGTCCTACTTTTGAGGCCTAAATGCATGAAATAGGCAGCGCGTTAACGCGCTGCCTATTTTAGGCATTCAGACCCTAAAAGTAGCACCCCATATCTTTGGACTTGCATATCCGAATGGGGTCATGTCATATATCAAATTGAATGGCAAGATCCAATTTAAATGGTTTTCATGTCCATTTTCTCCATCAACTAAAACTATATTCATCAAATAGTGTTGTTGATCAATTTTTGGCATACTCCCCCCAAAATCAAGACCCCCATTTTGCTGTATGTATGTAAGTGTGTATATATGTATGTATATACATACATATATATCTATATGTGTATATATGTGTGTGTGTGTGTGTGTGTGTGTGTGTGTGTGTGTGTGTGTGTGTACACACACACATGTATGTATGTATGTATCTATATATATATATATATACATACATACATACATATGTATATATTGATGCATATATTGATGCATATCTTGATGTATATATTTATGCATACAGTTTTGATTGATGGAGAAAATAGGCATGAAAAACATCTAAATTGGCTCTTGCCGTTCGATTTGATATAGGACATGATCCCATTGGGATTTGTAAGTCCAAAGATACGGGGTCCTACTTTTAGGACCTGAATTCCTTAAATAGGTAGCTTGTCAATGTGCTGCCTATTTCATGCATTTAGGCCTCAAAAGTAGGACCTCATTTGGTCCTACATGGGGTCCTACTTTTGAGCCCTAAATGTATGAAATAGGCAGCGCATTGATGCGCTGCCTATTTTAGGCATTCAAGCCCTAAAAGTAAGACCCCGTATCTTTGGAATTACAAATCCAAATGGGGTCATGTCATACATTAAATCAAATGGCAAGAGCCAATTTAGATGTTTTCATGTCTATTTTATCGATTTAATAAAACTATATGCATCAAATAATGTTGTTTATCAATTTTTTGCATACACCCCCAAAATCAAGACCCCCATTGGAAAGAAAGGTAAGGAACACAAGTGCTTGTTCTTATGTTTAGGAGACATTAAAAAGGAGGCCTAGTAGCCCAAAAATGGTAGCGCATCAATGCGCTATCATTTTTTGGTTTCCAGGTCTCTTTTTTGTTGTCTCATGAGCATACATATGGAGGTTATTTTACAATATAACTAAGAAGTAGTTCTACAATTTGGATGCATTAAGAGCATTCATATAGCAAGGAAGAATATAATAATTGAATACATTTTTTTTCAATACATATTGCTAGTGAGACTACCAAAAAGAGGCTCTACCCCTCATGATGTCTCTGGATACAGAATATGAGATTGCTTGATGCTTGGATTGCAGCTAGAAACGTTGTGTGGGCAAAGCCACTATATGCCTCAAGTGTTGGAAATTGATGTATGGCTCAAGTGCTAGAATGTGCAAATCATGGCCAAAATCAAGACCCCTTAGAGATTCCATGAGGGCTATCCTTTTACTACTACACACGTCACCTTTAGTCAAGGGCAGAACCATTCGTCATCATAGGCAGCAAGTTCATGGGACCCCATCCCATGATCCAAGGCATTATTCAAAGACAAAGTATTTCTGACCATTCCCAAATTGAGTTTGCCAATTCCTAATCTGATTGATTTCATTTACTGGACTTGCAATGCTTGCAAAGCCCTTGCTTAAGCTTGAATGAGCCTCTTGATTTTAGGGGTATAATGGTCAAAAATGGCTTAACACACCCAAAATCAAGAGGCTCATTCAAGCTTAAGCAAGGGCTTTGCAGGTCTTGTTTTTGGGTGGCAAAAGCATGAAAAATGACAGCGCATTAAGGTGTTGCCATTCTTATGCTTCCCCCCTCCAAAAACAAGACCCCCAAGCTATTCATTGGAGACACCAAAATGAGGAGAAGGATGACGTGAGGAGTAGAGGAGCTGGCCAATGAGGGGAGGGACAGCCTTGGAATTGCCAACAACAAGCATGATGCAAGGAGGTGAGAAGGCAAAGAAGCAAGGAGGTGAGGAGGTGAGGAAGCAAGGAGGCGAGGAGGCAAGAGGCAGTCTTGAAGGGCAACAAGAGGGTGGAGGTGGCCGAAAGAGCAAGTAGGAAAGGGAGGGATGGAGATTGCTTGTAGGAAATGCTTGGATTAATGCTACAAATGCCATTTTTTTGTGTGTGTTTTGCAGCATGAAATTTTTATGGCATTTTTCTTTTAAAAAATACAACATTGTTGTGATTAATTGCGCTACAAACAACTCAAGCCGTAAAGCACCATGGATTAGTACAACAATATACATCACAAATGGATGCATACACTCATATACATCACCGATGGATGCATACACTTATACTCACATCAATTTCCAATATTGTATTAGATGGACCCTTAGCATATATGTGTGCATAGAAGACCATTTCCTACATTGATCCCTGATTTCATAGTTAAATTATTCCCTTTCTCACATTCTAACATGTGAAGATTTAATGTACATGCATTATGAGCACATTATATTGCAGTTTATGACTAACTTTTTTTATGAATGCATGATACTTGTATATGGTCAAGGAAGGTATATTATCATTTTTGAATGACAACATTACTCTATGCTCCATTTTATCCTATATTAGAAACTATGATCACTAGATATTACATAAATGTATTGCTCCATTATATCCTATACTAAAAACTATTTTGACCCAAATACATAATGCCAATTGAGGTTAGTACTCATGACAAGTGATGAAAACAATCTAATGGTATGAATGAGATCTTGTAAATTTTGGATATATAATATGGGTACTATGTTGATTGAGCTATTTTTCTAAGGGAATATTTTCAACTTAATTACTAAATACATACTTACAATGGTGACCTGATTCCCATCTATATGTATAATCAAGTTTTACTTTGTGTTAAAAAAAAAAGCTTTTGCATAAGATTAAAATTCGAATAGTATTTATATTTGTTTAAGACTACCCATTGAGCTGGCTCCTATCCTTATATTGAACATGATAATGTTCATAAAGATTTTATGAATACAAATAGATAGCATTGGCTCTTTTTTTAGTGGTTGGGAATGAACCCTAAAAGTATCCTAAAATGACTATGTATTCCCTTATTTGTAGCATGGAAGTGATCATGGTAGAGTGGCATAATCCCTATTTTGCTTTTTTCATAGGTTCTTTTGCTACTCATGGTTGGCAGATACACCACGACATAGATCCGAATAGATATTTGGTTTTTTGCTTCAACTTACTTGACTAGACTTTCCTTGATGATTGTTCGATTGTGCATGATGAGTAGTCGCTGGCTTATTTGATGCATTAAGTGCAATGTTTTCCTTAAAGTTTTTCATACTACAGGATACGAGTTTGCTTATACAGGTGGAAATAGAAGCTTGTTAATGCCTGGTGCATATTTTCTGTTAGATGCAATAGGATACTAGTTATAGAGTGTCTTTGCCAATTATTTCACTTGAATCATGCTCCTCCTATGCTTGAGTTTGTGGTCACATATTGAGTTTAACATAATAGTCTACATGATACTGGATGAGCACTCAACATAGTGGTTAGATGCATTCATTTCTAGTTCCGATAGAACTATCATTCAGACATTGGTCATAATAGAAGTATGGAGGGCTAAAATCCTTTTTTGGCTCTCTAAGTTTTTTAAAGCATAGTATTGTCCAGATTACATAGGTATTTTCACTAAGCAAAATTAATCCTTATGATGAAAATGTGTTTTTTTTCTTTTGACATAGTTAGTTCTATTTCCATGTTTTTGGATCAAATGTATGGATGATCTTCTGCAAGCATAAAAGACATGATATGTATATGTAGCACATGATCATGTTTACATATTTTCAGTCATATATTCTACCTTGTGATCTATCATTATCTTGCTGTGTGGATGTTCAATCTGAGTAGTGTTTGCTTTTTTTATCGCAAATTTTATGTATTGTTGTGTCTCTACCTCTCCACAATGACTCAAATTGATAGTATGGGGATGAAAGAAAAGTTAATTGTGAGTTTTAGGCATGCCTTCATTCTTCGAATATGTTTAATTTGCTTATGATCACATCAATTGTTCCAATGATATTGAGAGGAATAAGATGCTGGATGAGGTTCTCGCTCGCTTGAAACCTATTTAATCTTGCTCGCTTATTTGGGGCTGCTCACTTTTCTCCGCTCGCTTTTTGGTAATCCTCGTAAGAGCCCATGAGCAGCCTCAAACTTAGGCCAGCTCCATGACAAAGCCTAAGGGACTGATCTTTCCTAGTATGTAGGTCCAATCAGACCGGAGGAGGAGTAGACCTATCTAGCCATGTGGCAGCTTTATCTATTGCCACATTGCATGCTATAGCCAGCCCTGCTGGCTGCCCATGTGGCATCCCTTTCTACTCTAAGATTTGCCGACCAAGCAAGCCGATCTTCTACCCATGTGGCAATTCTCTCATTCCCATTTCTTTTACAAGTGTCATTTCCCCTTGTCCTCCTCATATGGAGGCTCATAGGTGGGGAGTAGACCCATCTATTCCAACATAGCTTCAAGTTGGAAAGAAGAACAAGTTGGAAACTAGTTGCAAAGAAAAGGAAGAGGTTAAGGGTTGACTCTACATCACTCATAATATAGAAATAGGTTTACAAATCCAAACCACAAGGATTGTGCAACTAATGTTAGCAATGCCTTCATCTTCCTTGGAATACTTCTCAAGAGCAAAATCGACCTCTCGCATATACAGTAAGATATAAAAGTTGAAATGCTCTTCCTTCCAAATACCTAGGAAGGGTGACCACAGCTACTAAGACCCTGATGACAAGGATGAAAGACTTATCTTACTCTTGAAATATCTTATGACAGTAGCATTTAAACCATAAATCTCAAACCACAATGATACAATCACACTATCGCAGCCAAGTAGCTAACATAAAATAAGAAAACCTGCAATCCTCCTACTGGTCAGCCATTCCCTGTTGATCCCATCTCCAAGATCAGTCACCATCCTCTGCAGCTATTCCGTTTTCCTAGGTCCTTTGCCTCTGCTTGCTGGTTACCCTTGTGCCACAGTCCAGTCCCTCTATCTCCTTCCCTTGTCATTTCTACTCCTTTTCTGAGGACTCCATGCTCAGCCTCATCCCACAGGAAGGCCATTGAGTTGAGGACCAAGGGATGAGCACACTTGGCTCCCTATTTTATAGAAGAAAACTCATCCATTCATGAAGGCATTCCCATAATTAGAAGGGTTCATCTAGTGTTTCTCTTTCTGCATTCTTTCCACCCTAGCTAGGGTAAGAATGGAGTGTGCAATCTTTTTCTTCATCAAATCGAGGTCCTTGTTGGAGATTGATGGATCGATACCCCCTGTCATCCTCAGCTTGGTACAAGTCATAAATGAGGAGAGCATTGGGGGGGTGAAAATGGGTTCTGAGAGATGGTCACATGGTTAGCATTATGGCAACCATAGAGGCAGGGATCAGACAAAGAAAAGAGAGGATAAGGGGCTGCCACATGGATAGCAGCAAGGCTGTCATATAGGCAGCACTTCTGAGGATATACCTAGAGCTCCAAGGCTGCATCAGATGGTAGCTTTGTGCAGGAAAGATCGCGGGGCATCAAGACCTGGATATGCCCTGGCAAAGAGGCGACTAAAGAGCAGCAACATGGCAGGGATGCTCCAGGTAGAAGGCGCCTTGATGGCGAGATTGTACAGCAGGGTAGCGGGCAGGCACATGACTTGTAACATGCCGTGAATGATGGCACAGCATGGCGGTGTCTGTGGGCAGGTGTACGGCCTGCAACAAGGCCCTGGCAGCAGCACAAAAGGAGCCAGGGAAGGCCCTTCTATAGGGCCTGGAGCCAGCCAACCAGGCCAATTGGCAGGTTGGCTGGTTAGGGTTGGTCCAGCCAACCAAGTCAACCAGAGGGGGATCGGTTCATCCCCCTGCTGGGTCGGCCATTTTGCAGGGGCCTGTGGGTCTATAAAAGGGGGCACTTAGGCCCCCATTACTCATCACCTGGAGCAGCCTTCCAAGGAGCAGCAAGGAGCAGCATACCGGCATCTTCTGGGCCTACATCCAGGAGGAAAGAAGAGGGCTGGACAGCTGTAGACTAAGCTTGAAGGAGGTGCCCACCTAGGCTGAGGTTCCGGACAGCAAGGTGGAGGGATCCTTTGGACAGAAAGTGGACAGACAGAAATATAAAGTGATCATTGCATTAAGGATGCCATATCCAACATATACTACCCTGACATAATCTAAGATACCAGAATTGCCATACATATTTCCAAGTGTTGTCCCCACAATTACATCCAATTGTCATCCATTGCACAAATGAAGACGATATTGTCCAGCTCGAAGTATTCATCCTGCATCTTACCTAACAATTGTAGGGTCCCTTTGGCATGACCATTCTAGTAATCATGGCACTCCACATTCCACTGTGCCAGATTTTAATGATCTTGGCATGGGTGGGAGATCTTTCCATTCATTGCAAATAAGGGTAACACCCTACCATAACATTTTCTGGTGTTCTTGAGAAAATGTCAAAGCATAAAGCCACTCTTACAATGTGCCAAAGTCCTTTCTAGCCGAATGAAATTCTTTGTTTTGTAGCAATGCCTTCCATGGCCAAACATGATTTTTCCGCATCATCAGATAGCCCGGGTATCAGTGATCCATCATGCTCTTCAAAATATGACGAGTGATCTCCTCTCACTGCTGTTCTGTAAATGGCCAGCAAAATGCCTTTCATTCAATCCTAGAACTTTGTGGCTTTTTTTCTCCAACAATTTCCACTGCCCTCAATCTGTGTCGCCATGAATACATACATCGACTGTAGCTTGTCAAGGTGTAATTCTGTTAAAGGATGATACAATCATGAATTGAAAAAATATTACATCATGTGTATTGCTCTATATCTTTGATAGCTCCTTTCCCATCTGCAGTGTGGAAGTGCTACAAGCATGGCAAACAACAATACCAAAAATATGAGAATGCTCCTTATCATGTTGAACGATCTAATAAGAACACTTCATGGCATTCATGCCTGAACAAGAAGTTTGGTTTTATGATATATCCTTTTGCAACCAGTCCCACTATATTATGTGCCAACAAATTTTCTAGTCAAGTAGGCATAAAAGAAGTTCAATTTGAAGAAATCCACAAAAACCGAATACGTCTGACTGCCTACCCATGAAAACAAGAATTATGTTCATATGTAGCACAAAGCAATTGACTATTTGCAAATCCCATCCTCAGGCAGACCAAATAATGTGCATCTTCTCTTCCCAGAAGGCTAGTATACACTACTTGTAGGACAAGGCCCTAGATCTTTCACATTTGAGTCTTGCAACAAAGAACACGTCCTAGAAACGACTTCATAATGTGGACATTAAGGAATCTATTTTCAAGTCGAAAACAAGTAAAGGGGATAGGACACCCTTTCAAGAAGGTAAGTATGAAAGTGAAAAGCCTAAGACTAGTCCCTGTGTTCATGAGTTGAAGCAACACGACCAGGTAACATGGATGAGGTTCATGACCAAGCCAGCCAGCATGGTTCTGGTACAGGAATTGGGCAATGTGAAAAGAGAAGGGTCCAAGCAGCACCTAATTGTAATTGAGTGCCTCCTCCATGGGATCAAGTGCTCACAACATACAGTAAGAACACTAAGAAATGTGACACTGTCTATCTTTATACATTCTCGTCTCATTCTCTCAAGCATAAGAAAAACAATCTCACTTTCTCCTAGCCGTGCAAATCCTGCTATTAGTGCATTCCGGGAGACTATATTGGCAAGCACACCATCCAATTGCATCTGTTGGAAAAAGCTAGGTGCTTCCTCAATGAGCCCATGTTGAGCATACCCTGCAATTAATGCAGTCCATGAGACTATGTGGAACCTTGTAAAACACTTCATGTGCTTTTGCAAATGAGCCACATTTGGCATACATATCAACCAAGGTGCTGCCAACAAAATAATCTCTTTCCAACTCCTTTTGGGCAATCTCAACATGTATCTCATGGCCCTTGTCTACAAGATTTCAAGCTGTAAATGAATGTGATGGCATCCTCCAGTTGCATCTATTCAAAACAATTCAGCGCTTCCTTATAAAATCAATGCTCAGCATACCCTTCAATTAGTGTAGTCTATGAGACCACATTTTGAATTGGAAACTTGTGTAAAGCTTCATGTGCCTTTGCAAGCGACCCACATTTGGCATGTTGAGATATCAAGCTCTACCCCCGATATATCTCCTGGATGACTATCATTTATGTCACCGCCTATGTTAGTTGTACTCGTGGTGTAGTTAGACTACCACGTATGTTTTTGGTTTGGGTTCACATATGAACCACGTATTTCTAAGGTTTGACATATAGGGTATTTCCCTCTTCTATTGTATTGTTGTTGTGTGCAAAAGTGAAGAAAGGCTTCACCCTCCAACCTTGTGTCCTCTCTCTTTTGTGTGTTGTGAAGAAAGCTAAACTTGAGTCTCCTATCTCTCTCCCTTATTCTTTACATGGTATCAGAGCCTTGTTCGTGGTAAGGAGCTCAAGAAAGCAAGCCAAGTTTGTGGTGTCCTGGTAAGAGGACCAGTGTTGCTTTCCTATTTCGAGTTTGGGAGCAAATCTCTGCAGGTAGCACAGCCAGAAGTGCAGGAGTGCACTGTTTCAGATTGAGAGGCCCTTCGCGGTGTGGCGAGAGTGCAGTATATGCTGCGGGGTAGGACGAAGCCCTGGGTGACTTTATTTTTTTGATTTGAGGCCGTTTCGGGGTCCGTTTTGAAGGCGGAAGTTCTTCGCAGGCACTCAGAAAAAGGCCCTGTTTTTCGCTGTGCGACCACTGCGCGGCTAGTCGGTGGAAAGGTGCCACAGAAATTGCATCGTATGCCTGTGTGCAGAGATATTGGGAGATGCAGATTCATGCCTGTTGCCTGTTGATGCAAAATCGTCACTAGGAAGTAACTGTGTGGTGAAATACCATTTTCATCAGTGTTGCAGATCTGCCCCTGTGAGGCTTTTTGCAGAAGTTTTGCTATTTGCCCTTGTGAGGCATTTGTTGTGTTTACAGGTTGCTGTTGCAATTCGTGATTTGTAAAATGTCTGAGAATCTGTCTACCATTGTCAGTGAGAAGCTTGACAAGAACAACTTCCAAGCATGGAAGTTCAGGATGACAAACTTCCTTATGGGAAAGGGAGTTTGGGAGTACATCAGTGGTGAAACTGCAGAACCAGTTTTGGGTGCTGCTCCCACTCCTGCTGAATTGAAGGCCTTTAAAGAATGGCATGAAAAAGCCAGAAAATGCCTGTATTGGCTGTCTGTTAGCATTTCAGATTCTATGATTGTGCATATACAGGATCTAGAGACGCCTAAGGAGGCATGGGATACATTGGTGAAGCTGTATAGCACAAATACCAAAGCACGAAAGATGCAGCTAAAGCAGGAGTTGCACAATGTGCAAAGGAAAAATCTGAATATAAATGAGTATTCCTTGAAGATGAAAGGCCTTGCAGATTCTCTTGCCTCCATTGGAGCACCTGTCGATGATGAGGACTTAGTGTCCGTGACCTTGAATGGTCTTGGGAAAGATTATGCACAGTTTCGGACATCCATTGGAGTCCGTGAAACATTTCCTGATTTTCATGAACTTATTGCTCTCTTGCTGAGTGAAGAGCAAAGGAATGGTGGTTCAGCCACCTCAACTTCTCAAGAGACTGCTTTCTACTCGAATACAGGTAGAGGCAGAGGTAGAGGAAGAGGCCGTTTTGGTGGCCATGCAGGAAATCAGAACCAACAGCAACAACAGGAAAACCAGTCCTATGGAGGAGGACGTGGTAGTTCTAGAGGCAGGGGGAGCCAAAGAGGCCGTGGTTCATGGCAAAGGAACCGGCAAGTAAATAGCAGCTCAGAATGCTATTATTGTGGAAAGCCTGGACACAAGGAGAATACATGCTATAAAAAGCAGAATGACATCAAAAGTGGGAAGTTGCAGCAAAGCAACTATGCATCATCAAGTGGGCATGGTGACGACAGAAATGAGCACCTTTTTGTGATGCAGCATATGGTTAACTCCATGTCAGGAGATGCTGCAGCTTGCAATGATGTTTGGTATGTTGATTCAGGTGCCTCTAACCACATGACCAGTCATGGTGAGTGGTTTCATGATGTTAGAAATTTGGATAAGCCAGGTTATGTTGAAACAGGTGATGATACTGCGCACCCAATTACGCAGGTTGGTAAAGTGCCATTGGCTATGCAGGATGGCAAAACGAAGTACTTGGCAGATGTACTTCATGTTCCAAAAATCACTAAGAACCTAGTTTCAGTTGGTCAGATGGTTGAGCAAGGTCTGCAGGTTAGATTTAATCCTGATGGATGCTTTGTTGAGGACTTGAAAAATAAGTGCCGCTTGGTTGCGAAAGGCAACAAAAATGGCAGAATGTTCACCTTGGATGTTGATATGCCTGAGGTGAAAGCTGCTATGTTTGCGCATGGGAGAGGTGTCATTGCAGATATTGAGATATGGCACAAGCGCATTGGGCACGTGAATATACAAAGGCTGAAATCTATGCAAACGAAAAACATTGTTGCAGGTTTGCCTAAATTCAAAGTTGAGGGAATGCAAAAGGTATGTGAAGCATGCCAAATGGGTAAGCAGGCCAGACATGCATTTCCCAAAAATGCTAAGGTGAGCAGAAGACCTTTGGAAGTAATCCATTCAGATGTTTGGACAACCAAAGCTGCTTCTATTGGTGGATGCCATTATTATGTGACGTTTATTGATGACTACACTAGGAAGGTGTGGATTTCTTTTATGAAGCACAAAAGTGAAGTGTTCAGCCATTTCAAGGCTTTTAAGGCCATGGTTGAAAAAGAGAAAGGTGTGCATATTAAAGTGCTAAGATCTGATGGAGGGGGAGAGTACTTTTCAGAAGAATTTTGTGAATATCTGAAAGAACAGGGAATTCAAAGGAAGTACTCATGCAGGTCTACCCCTCAGCAGAATGGGGTTGCAGAAAGGAAGAACATGCATATTGCAGAAGTAGGACGGGCGATCCTAAATGAGAAAAACATGCCTGATTATTTTTGGGCTGAAGCAGTAGCAACTGCTGTTTATATTATGAACAGAACCCCCACTGCAGCTGTCCATGGCATGACGCCTGAAGAAATGTATACATGCCAAAAACCAGATATTTCTCACTTGAAGGTATTTGGTTGCATAGCTTATGTTCATGTTCCTGATGAGAAGAGAACAAAGCTGGATCCAAAGGCAGAAAAATGCATCTTTATTGGATATGCTCTGCACCAGAAAGGGTATCGCTGTTATAACCCTTCCACCCGCAAAATGCAAGTGAGCAGAGATGTTGTTTTTTATGAAATGAGCAGCTGGTATGCACCAACTGTTATGGTAGGAGATGCAGATGCAGGAAGTGGGAATGCTGCAATAAATGCAGAGCAGCAATCTCAAGCCTTGAGTGGACCCAGAGAGTTCTCTACTAGTGGATCTAATGCATGGACAGGGAGATTGAGATCTAGTGAATTGTCACATGGCAGCCCTGATAGTGTTGTGCAGGTATCACATAAGGGAAAAGAAAAAGTAGATCATGCTCCAGTGTTTGATGTGTCTGCTGGTAGCTCTCATGTTGATGGAGAGTCAAGCGGCTCTGAAATGAGCCTTGATGAGGAACTTGGGATTCCTTCTGTTGTTACACCTGGTGCAAGGAAAAGCAGGCATGATTTAAAGACTCCTGCAACTGATCCAGTTGTACGGAGGTCCACTCGTATTAAGTATCTAGTTGACAGGCTGAGATATGATGGGTATACAGCACATCACTATGCTTATATGGTCAAGGTTCTAGAGGAGCCAGAGCCCACATGTTTTGAGGATGCAGCAGGGCATAAAAATTGGGAAGCAGCTATGGATGAAGAGATGGCTGCCTTAGATGCAAACCACACTTGGGATTTGATGCCTTTGCCTCATGATAAGAAGGCTATTGGCTGCAAGTGGGTTTACAAAGTAAAGCACAATGCTGATGGGTCTGTTAGCAGGTACAAGGCAAGATTGGTTGCCAAAGGTTTTGCGCAGACATATGGAATTGACTATGAGGAAACTTTCAGCCCAGTTGCAAGGATGGCAACCGTGAGAGCAGTAATTGCTATGGCTGCTGCAAAGGGATGGTCTTTGCATCAGATGGATGTGAAAAATGCCTTCTTGCATGGTGATTTGCAGGAAGAGGTTTATATGATGCAGCCAGAAGGTTATGAGGATAATTCACATCCCGATTTTGTATGCAGGTTGCGCAAAGCCTTGTATGGCTTAAAACAGGCGCCGAGGGCATGGTCAGACAAGATAGGGCAATATCTTGTCACTATTGGATTTCAGATTTCCAATTCAGATTTTTCACTTTATGTGAAAAGGACAAACAGAGGGATTGTGCTTGTAGTCATCTATGTTGATGACTTGATTATTACAGGTGATAGTGATGCAGACATTAATGAAGTGAAGCTGCTGTTGAAGCAGAAATTTGAGATGAAGGATTTGGGAGAGCTGCGTTACTTCTTGGGCATTGAGGTTATTAGATCCCCGAGTGGGATATGGCTGTTGCAAAGGCAATACGGTTTGGACATGCTGTCCAAATATGGGATGACAGGCTGTAAGCCTATCTCTGTTCCATTGGAGCAGAATGTGAAGCTCAATGCAGAGACAGGTGAGCTTCTTGAAGATATTACTATGTACAGGCGCATAGTAGGTAGCTTGATTTACATGACTATAACCAGACCAGATTTGAGCTATGCTGTGGGCCTGGTGAGTCAGTTTATGCAGGCACCGAGGAAGCCACATTTGGATGCGGCTAGGCGCATACTGCGGTATGTGAAGTCCACATTGCATTATGGACTGTTTTATGAAGCTGGGTGTGCATTACAGGTACATGGATACACAGATGCTGACTGGGCTGGTAGTGTCTCAGACAAGAGATCTACTAGTGGTTTTATGTTTTCCCTTGGGAGTGGTGCCATCAGTTGGAGCAGCAAGAAGCAGCCAACAGTTGCCTTGTCGAGCACAGAGGCTGAGTACAGGGGTGCAGCAATGGCTGCATGTGAGGTAGCTTGGTTACGGAAGCTACTTGCAGATATGGGACAGTCAATTCATGCAGCAGTTGTCATTCATTGTGACAACATTAGCAGCATCATGCTTGCTAATAACCCAGTTTATCATGCTAGAACGAAGCACATTGAGGTGCATTATCACTTTGTGAGAGAGAAGGTTCTAGCTGGTGAGATTGATCTTGTCTATGTCAGCACTGAGGAGCAGGTGGCTGATATTTTTACGAAGGCATTGGGTACCGAGAAGCTTCGCAAATTTAGGAGCTTGCTTGATGTACGTGAGATGGATTTGAGCTTGAGGGGGAGTGTTGAGATATCAAGCTCTACCCCCGATATCTCTCCTGGATGACTATCATTTATGTCACCGCCTATGTTAGTTGTACTCGTGGTGTAGTTAGACTACCACGTATGTTTTTGGTTTGGGTTCACATATGAACCACGTATTTCTAGGGTTTGACATATAGGGTATTTCCCTCTTCTATTGTATTGTTGTTGTGTGCAAAAGTGAAGAAAGGCTTCACCCTCCAACCTTGTGTCCTCTCTCTTTTGTGTGTTGTGAAGAAAGCTAAACTTGAGTCTCCTATCTCTCTCCCTTATTCTTTACATGGCATACATATGGATCTCTTTCCAACACATGGATCTCTTCCCATTCCCTTTCTGGCTATCTCAGTATGTATTTCTTTGCCCTTGTCTATGGCTCCTATGCCGCCACAAGCTTCCAAGCTACAAACAAATGTGATAACATTCGGAGATACAGCTTCTTGTTGCATCCGTTCAAAACACTTCAGTGCTTCCTCACCAAACCCATGTTCTGCATATCCTGCAATTAGTGCATCGCACAAGACCAAATCTCGAAGTGGAAGCTTGTCAAAGACTACCTGTGCTCTGGGAATCTAGCTCAGGTTCCGAGACGGAATCCTCTTCTCGATTGAGAGAGTGCATTGCAGGAACTTTTGCTCTACTGGATTTGAAAAAAAGCAGTGGCCACAACTCCAGATGCTCGAAAGTTTAGCCACCCCCTCCCTCCAGTACCCAAACAGAGCAAGAGCTCTATCTTGAACCTAGGGTTATCATCTTGTGATTTTGTCGGTTGAGTCTCTCCGTTGCTATTTCCTTGTGCTCCATGGCTATCACATGCAAAGGCATTTGACAGCATCCTAAGCTGCATCTGAAGCTTCATAGGAGGCACTGGTGACTCAAAGCGTCGTACAAAGTTTAAGGCAAAGCCTTTCCTGCTTCACAAACTCTCACATTCATTGGCTTCCAACCAGAGTCTAACGTTTTTCAAGCTGGCATTTTACCCGTGTTTCATTCTATAATAGACGCCCATGTTTTTGCAATTTAGTAAAACACATGTTTCGCAAGCATTGTAGCAATTTAATAGGTTGAATTCTCTTGTTTCTAACCTGTATAGTGCTAGATGGAAGCTCCTTTGTAGCTAATTCTTCTCATGGGATTGTTAGATTTGCATGTTCTCTTGGTCATGAGTGGCTGCAAGGGAGAGATCCATTTTTGATGGATCTATACCTGCCATAGATCATCTTGAACAATCTAATGAATCTCCTCATGTGTCAACCACAAGAAGGGGGCATCAAGTGAGTATGGATACGGCAATAAACAATCAGCTTCATTGATACCCTTCAAGGACCGTCTAGAGACTCATGCATACCAACGTTACTCATCTCCCTCTACCACAAGATACATAGATGATGAGAGGGACCTCCATGGCACTCTCTACCGGCCTACATCAGTCCAATTGAGCTATCCTGGCTCGGTCTACGTAGGAGATGATTTGGAATAAGGCATTTTGTGTGAAGGGGCCTTGCATTTAACTCTACCAAGATAATGTCGTGCAAGCTGCACACCTTCCCTCAGATCATGCGAGGTAGCATCATGTCTACACTGACAAGCATCTTCTTTTTTTCTGTTTTGATATTGGGCTGAGACAAGATTCTCAAGAAACCTTGGAGATGTGGAGAACAAAGAAGCAACGGAAACACTTAAAAAGGCTCTCTCTATTTCCGATAAAAAGGGAGAATCTGCAATCTCATGGCACTATGCTGCCTGCCTTAAAACTATATAGGAGGTGAAAGATCAAGTGTTACAATTATAAGTAATACTTCACGGACAGCATCCGTTTATCGTGAGCTCATTGGGCAGGTCGGGGATGAGCTTGACAGTTGGACCTCTTAGAGGGGCACCTTCCCCATAGCTGTAAATTCGAAACTGTTACTCCATCAAGTCGTAGCTCCTATGCTACAAAGCATCGCCAGACTCTCCAATGCAAAATCCCCCTCATCTTCTCTGGAAATTTTGTCTCATGTTGATTGCCAGCATCTTTGGTCGCAAAAGGCCCATCATCTCAATCGGCAAGTTTGAGGACTGTCACGGCTCTCCAGGGAAGAAACTACTACAAAGAGGAATTCTCAAGAAAGGAGAATATCTGTAAGTCATCTGTGGAGAACGGAAATAGAAGAGGATGAAAGACGCGCCATTCACTGGTGTACCTCACACACACTGATGTTCCAAAAATATTCTTTTTTACGGTAGGCAGCATAAAGAGATGTTTGGGTTTTCTCACATCTCCTTGAGCCACTTGTCATGAATACACTCCATTGATGTAAATTGATCTAAAGGGTTGATGTTTGACAAATGCTTTTCACGTGAGCTTTTCATGTTATACTTTTGAAACCCCAAAAATGGCAAAAAAAGGCTTTTGACACAAGCTTTTCAAGTCGCCATCTATTTGTTCGTGACCTAGGTATTTGCATCGGATTTTGCTTTGAGTGAAACACAAAGCATCCCTACCTTGCAAAAACAATCCCGAGCACGGGCTCGTCCAAGCCCTTTGATTTCACCGCCTTTGCTAATCGATACATGTTGCCACTTCCTCCACTGCCTAGGAATAATGCCGACAATGTTTCGTTGCACAACTCTCTTCTTCGATTGCATTGAATGGTTTGCAGCTGGCTAGCAATTATCATAGAGTGGGATGGTTTGATTGTGGATAATGACAGTAAGATCGAAAGGGAGTCATGGGCAGCTCTTGCAAAGGAGGAAGGCAGAAGGCCCCCCGTTGTTGAAGGCATGAAAAATGAGAAAAGTTGAAGGCATGAAAAATGAGCAGGCCATTACGGACGTTCTGTGCTAGTCCAGAGATCCAAGACAAGTATATGGCGAAGACGATTTCTTCGAGGTCCGTCCCACACATAGTCGAGATAAGAAATTCGATCTCACAACACCATTCAAATTTAGCACTCAGTTGATCGTCGCCTGATGTCCAAGATGATTTCCAAGCGATGGTATGAGATATTGGACTCATGAAGCTAGTTCAGCTTGCGGGAACATTTGAGTACATGGTATGTAATAAAAGTGGAGAGAGGGACAAGGAAAGGCGAAAATTTCTTGTGAGAGAGTGGAGGAGGGAAGAGGGGGGGGGGGGGGGGTGAATAGCATAAATAGGCGAGCTAGAGCCAAAAAATAGAGATCTGAAGCCAAGAAAGAATACAAATTGGTAGCAACTCCCTGGATCCCTCTTGATGCTCAAGAGCTTGGTGTTGGAAAGCATGCAACCTTCGGCATGTCTCATGCATTACCACTCTGCTGCTCCCAGCTCGATGCTCTCGAGCCTAGTCAAAATGGGAGATGACTTCTCCTCTCCGGATCAGGAAATCTACGATACGGAGTGTCTCAAGCAAATTATGAGTTTCCTTGATTCTATCCGACGACCTGGCATAGTCTCCTACTTCGTAGTTTGATTCTGAAAGGACGTTGCATATTGAACAATGCAAGAGGGGGACATGCAAGGTTGAGCAACCTCCGCACGGCAAGCTCATCCAGATAGAAGCTTGCAACTCACTATAAGGCATAGGCCCTTTTTCAACGAAAATACCGACGTTTTTTATACTATTTTTTTAAAACGGGCGCAAAGTCATTATTAATGTCGTTATAAGCGTCGAAAAAAGAACGGTCGCTATATAAGTGTCGCTATATAGCGACACTGGTAAATATCGCTATATAGCGACGATTAACAGAACTTTAAAAAAAGCATTACTGGGGCTAAACAGGGCCATAAACACTATACTGGAGAATTTGGGAATCTCCCAAGTCCCACTTTCAAGTAAGGGGTTAAGATTTGACCATGTGGCCAAAACTTTAACCCTTATTTGAAAGTGGGACTTGGGAGGATTCTTTAGTATGGTGTTTAGGATGGATTTCATTTTCAAGTAATGGGTTTATTGGGAATTTCCAAACTATGTGAAAATTCCTAAATTCCCTAATATAGTGTTCATAGCAAGCCCTGTTTTGCCCCACTAATGTTTTTTTTTTGTAATTACAAAAAAAAGTTTTTTATTATAAAATTTCCCTTGCGAAAAGGGTGATACAAAATCGCTCAAATGAAATGATCGAGCAACAAAAGCATATACATGTCGAAGATATACAACATTGTTTGTTACAAAATTACTCTTTCGAAAAGGGTGATACAAAATCGCTCAAACGAGCCGATATACAAAATGATATACATTGCGAAGTATATGCAAACTACTACTACTACTACTACTCATTTGAATCGTCATCCTCCTCCTCGTCCTCGTCTTGCTGGCCTGTGATCCTTGGTCCTCGTGAGCTGTGCCTGCTCCTTGACCCTCGTGAGCTACGCCTGATCCCTGGCCCTTGTGATCGCTCGCCTCCGGTGATGGGATGCTTGAGCTTTGACCCTAAGAGTGAAACCATATTAATTGAAAATTAGATTGGAACTTAAAGAATAAAACAATTAAAAAAGTGAGATTACAAGTAGGAGTAGACTTATACCGTGCGAGCAACCACCTCAGCCCAATCGACCGTCGCTCCTGTTGCCTCCTACTCAATAAACCACGGCTTTGTTCCTATGCGAAACACGCATCGTGTCTTTGCATCTGCAAGCAGATGACCCATCGCAGCTTGCTGTGGACCCAATTTACGAGAGTTAAATAAAGTGCATGTAATATGTAGTAAAACAAATAGAACAATACATTAAATGAGAAGAAGTACCACGGTTGCCTCGAACACCAACCGTCCACCTGCACCAAAGTGCGAAGTACCTACGGCGTCCAGCCATCTCCTCGCAGCCCTCCTCTGACCCTCGAACATTTCGGGATGGTCCCTCTTCTGCTTCTTGAAGAACTTCCAATCAGCTTTGTCTACCCAGCTAGGTTTAGCCATCCCCTTTGCGATGGAAGTACGCAAGGTCGATCTATGATGCTTCAAGACCAAACCCATGTGCTCTCGCATGTAATTCTCATTGAACTCCCAATTTGGCGGGTTAGGGTATTTTTCTTTTAATTCATGGATGATCGCCTGCTTCTTTTGGTCATCTTGATACCGCCAATCAGTAGCAATGCCGCTCTTGAAGTGGTGGCTCATCAACTATCTCATGGTGGCCATCACTGCTTTGCCCTTTCTATCTTCTATTATCTCTCCAGCAGCCGTGATTTAATAGAGGAGGTCCTCGACTGGGTAAGGAGGACTCATGGTAGTGGCAGAGTCAGAGCGAGTGGAAGTTATGTGAGCGCTTACGGAGCGAGGAGTAGTAGTGGAAGTAGGAGAGGACAAGGGACCTGACTAGTACTGTGTCTCGAGACCAAGTGGAGACCTGTAGGGATGTGAGTGTGCTGACTCGTCTACATCTCCTGAGTCAGTACAACATAAGCGGCCCCTCCTACTCTTCCTTCCCTTATGATAGGCACGCCTAGGTGATGACCCCTCGGTCGAAGGGGCACGAGGGGACGGTTGGGCAATAGGTCCAATCATCGGTATAGGAGAGGGAATCGCTGAGGTCCTCTGAGATAGCAGAGAGAAGAATCTCGCTGCCTCCTCATCGATCATCTGTGCTACAAACTCGTCGAGACTCTCGACAAAGCCATGGGCTGCTAGCAAAGGAGTTCCCCGAGGGGTAGTCGCAGTGCTATGTCTGAGAGGAGTCGAGCCAGGGGTCATAGTACTACATCCAAGAGGAGTCGAGCCAGGGGTAGTCGCAGGGGTAGGCACTTGAGGTGTCGCCTGAGAGGAATCAAAGTCCTCTGGAGAATAGAGATCGTGATGTCTCCTCCTGCGAGGCTGTCCGTACTCATCGGGCGTGCGACGTGATCCCATGTCTAACGTAGACACAAACATGAAAACAAAAAACAAAAAACAAACACAAGCATAGGCATAGGCATAGGCATATGCTTATGAAAAGAAGACCAAAAAAGAGGAAGAGAGAAGAGAAAGAAGAGAGGAGGAAAAAAGAAGAGAAAGAAACCAAAAAAGAGGAAGAGAGAAGAGAAAGAAGAGAGAAGGAGGAAAAAAGAAGAGAAAGAAGATGGAAGGAGAAGGAGAAGGAGAAGGAGAAGAGAAAGAAGAGAGAAGGAGAATAAGAAGAGAAAGAAGAGAGAAAAAAAGAAGAGAAAGAAGAGAGAAGGAGAAGGAGAAGGACATGCATAGGCATATGCTTATGAAAAGAAGAGAAAAAGAAGAGAAAGAAAGGAGAAGGATATGCATAAGCATAGGCATATGCTTATGAAAAGAAGAGAAAGAGTAAGGAAAAAAGAAGAGAAGGGAAGGAGAAGGAGAAGGAGAGGAGAAGGAGAGAGGAAAAGAGGAGAAGGAGACATATGCTCATGCATAAGCATAAGCACAAGAGAAAAAAGAGGGAAAAAGAGCATAAGCATAAGAGAAAGAAGAGAGAAAGGATATGCTTATTCTTATGCATGAGCATATGAGCATAAAAGAAAAAGAGAGAAAGATTAAGCATAGGCAAATACATATGCTTATGAAAAGAGATCGAAAGAGGGGGAAGAGGGGGAGAAAGAGAGAGGAAAAGAGGAAAATGAGACATGCTCATGAGAGAAGGAAAGGAGGAAGAGGGGAAAAAGAGATTGAAAGAAGGAAAAGAGAAAGAGAAGGAGAAGAAAAGGGAGAGAGGAGAAGAGGAGAAGGAGACATATGCTCATGCATAAGCATAAGCATAAGCATAAGAGAAGGAAGAGAGAAGGAGAAGGAGAAGGAGAAAGAGATGGACATGCATAGGCATATGCTTAAAAAAGGAGAAAAAGAGAGGAAAAAGAAGAGAAAGAAAGGATCAGGATATGCATAGGCATATACTTATGAAAAGAAGAGAAAGAGTGAGGAAAAAAGAAGAGAAGGAAAGGAGAAGGAGAGAGGAAAAGAGGAGAAGGAGACATGTGCTCATGCATAAGCATAAGCATAAGGGAAGAAAGAGGGAAAAAGAGCATAAGCATGCGAGAAAGGGAAGGAAAGGATATGCTTATTATTATGCATAAGCATAAGAGAAAGAAGAGAGAAGGAGAAGGAGAAGGACATGCATAGGCATATGCTTATGAAAAGAAGAGAAAAAGAGAGGAAAAAAGAAGAGAATGAAAGGAGAAGGATATACATATGCTTATGAAAAGACATTGACAGAGGGGAAAGAGAGGAGGAAAGAGAGAGGAAAAGAGATTGAAAGAGGGGATGAAAGAGGGAAAAAAGAAGAGGGAAAAAGAGCATAAACATAAGAGAAAGAAGAGGGGGGCAGGCCATTGAAAGAGCAAAAAAAGAAGAGAAGGAAAGAAGGAAGGGGGGAAAAAGAGATAAAGAAAAGGGAAAAGGAAGAGAAGGAAGAGAGGAAGAGAGGGAAAGAAGAGGAAATAGGGAAAGAGAGGGGAAAAGAGGGTTCCTACACCCATCATTGCAGCTAGCGCTTAAGGCGCTAGCTGCAGGCCAATGCAAATAATCAAAATAATAAAAGGAAAAAAGAGAAAGCACTTTCTTACCTGGAATAGTCCCGCTCGGTGTTTTGTGGACTGGCCCTACAAAAGAGAGGAAACATACCATTTTTCAAATAACTAGTTAGAGGAAGGAGGAGTTTAAAGAAGCAACTTCTCAAAGGGATTGGATTGAGGAGACAAGCATAAGCCTACAAACACGGAGAAAGCATAAGCCTACAAACAAGGAGAAAGAGGAGAAAGAGAAATACCAAAAAGACTAGAACAAGTGAGTCTTCTTTCTTTCACAAAATCTCGTTTTTTGTCTTTAACCCTTTCTTTCACAAAATCTCGTTTTTTGTCTTTAACCCTTGAAAATCAAGCATGAAAACTAGCACATAGCCTTAGCAATACAAGGAGAAACATGCTTCAACACTCACAAAACAAAATCTCACAAAAAACGAACCTACATTGCTTAAAGAGACTCACCTTCTTGAAAAACTTATTTTCACACAAGCAAAGAGGGAGAAGGGTGGAGAGGGAGCACAAGTGTTAGGAGAGAGGTTGAGTAGTGGTGAGGAGGGGAGAATAGAGAGGAGAAAAGCGAGGTCATCAGATATAAA
Organism: Dipteris shenzhenensis; assembly: GCF_047967505.1. Lineage (NCBI taxonomy): Eukaryota > Viridiplantae > Streptophyta > Polypodiopsida > Gleicheniales > Dipteridaceae > Dipteris > Dipteris shenzhenensis. Next base: position 21,265,407 of record NC_141600.1, read on the forward strand.
ATGGGAGGAGAGATTGCTTTTCCCACAATAGAGATGCTAAAGAAAGCACCATGCCACGGGGTTTCGGGTTCTAGCTCACAGCATTGCTATATAACGACGCTGGTCAGTCACTATATAGCAATGCTTATATTTAAAAGCGTCGATATAGAGCGACGGAACAGAGCAAATCGTCGCTATATAGCGATGGAATAGAGCAAAAGATCGCTATATAGTGACATTTCAGGACACTTATTGTTAAAAGCTAAAAAAGAAGCTCATAGGTGGCTATTTTATTACTGTTAATAAATTTTCTTGCAACTTATGTTGTGATTTTAGAAGTGTGCAGATGGAAGGGATGAGTGGAAGCTCGTCAGATGATGCGCCAACACCTGGGAGCACAAAGTGGCTTATGGAGAGGTTGTATGTCATTGCACTCATTGCAAGCAAGAAGTATGACATCAACGTCGTACTATTATGCGCCACTTGTGGATGTATGGAGAGGAGCCCGAACCAGTACCCACCATTGGTGTTGCATGTGTTAATGGATTATCGGTAAGTCAAAGCTATTTGAGTTCGTGGTTAATATTGGATGTCATTATGATACGAAACCTTGAGACAAGATCTTATATTTACACGAAATCTTAAAATAGGATGAGGAGGCTAACGAGGGTACGCATATACCTTCACACTTTGAGCAAGATTATAGTCTCTCGGATGATGATGAGGGTATGGTCGACATGATGGATTCTATTTTTAGGGGCACTACATCCCATGTACATGTGATGTCAAAGTCTAAGGTCAAAATGCGAGACTTGCAATCAACACAGTTGTACAAGGGTGCTAAGATGTCTAAACTACATGCTTGTTTCTCAATCTTGAATCTGCAAGCAAAGTATGGGTGGTCGGATACAAGTGTCTCGGCCTTAATGAGGTTAGCTCCTGCATTAATTTGATTCATTATTTGGATATTGCTTGTTTTGAGAATCATCATGTATGGATTAGTGTACCAAATCATCATTATTCGAAGCCTATGTATGTTTGAATTGTGATAGATTGCTCCAGAAGATGTTGCATGTACCAAATACCATGCCCGCATCAAGAGATGAAGCGAAGAAGATGCTAACAATGGTGGGTATGGATTATGATACCATCCATGCTTGCCATAATGATTGTATTCTCTTTCATCATGAGCATGGAGATTTGGCTAGTTGTTCAAAATGTGGGGAACAATGATATAGAGATGGCTTGCAGGGTGAGCAAATACCGGTAAAGTTCTTGAGACACTTTCCCATCATTGTAAGAATATAGCACGTTTCGATGCAAATCCATAGCGGAGTTGATGACATGGCATGCATCTCATCGGTCCACTGATGACACATTAAGCATTCCCACAGATTGTGCAGCTTGGAAGCACATAGACAATCAGACTTTGCGAGGGAGCCACACAACTTACATCTTGGGCTCGCCATGGACGGCGTGAACCGTTTCGGGTTACGCTCAACATCTTGGTCAACATGGCCCATAGTCGTGGTGAATTACAATATGATACCATGGCTAACAATAAAAAAGGGACACCTCATGCTTGCACTACTTGTGCCAGGAAAGTACAAGGCGAAAAATATGGACATGTACATGGCACCTTTGATAGAGGAGTTACATATATTATGGAGAGGAGTGCGGGTCTTAGATATTTTCAGAGCTCCTAGACATACCAATGATATTTTGGTCTGGGGTATCTTGATGTGGACCATGCATGACTACCCAGGATATGGAGAGTGTGCAGGTACATGGTTGTGTCTCTACATGTATAATATAGGATTATGCTTTTATGACTCTCTTTCGCATGCATGTCTTATACTAACACATTCATGCATGCGTGCATGACTTGTTACAAGTGGGTACCATGCTTGTCCTATTTGTAGATCGGGTTTGAAATCGCTTGCATGATACTCCAAACATCTGAGGAAAAATGTTTATGAAGGTCATGCTCGATACCTTCCGCTAGACCATCTCGCGCGTGGAGGTTAGCTTGATCCACCACCATCATATTTGAAGGCAAGTGACTGGATTCAGGCTTGGAGGGCGAATGGAGAGGAACCTCCTCCTGGTATGAAGAGGCTATCGATTTTTCACAAGCTTCCTTATTGGGGTCAGTTACAAATCAATCATCTCTTGGATCCCATGCATATCTTCAAGAATGTGGGGGTTACTATTTGGGCACACTTGGTTGGTTCCAAAGACTCGAGAGGAGTGCGAGAAGACTTGCGTGCTATGAATAGGATGTCTCGTTTGTGGCCCCAAGTGCATGCTTCGGGAAAAGTTATCCTTCTGAAAGCAACATGGATCCTCTCTATGAGGGAGGAGGCAGCAGTCAAGGCGGACATTGCCTCTTTTCAAACACCCATAGGGTACATGCGTTGCTTGAAAGGAGAATTTTCAAAGGACAATAAGCTTAGTGGGCTCAAATCCCATGATTGGCACAAGGTCTTACATGTATTCTAAGCTCTAGGATTAGTGTACCGATAATCGTGATGCGTTAGCATAATTATGATTATGTTATATTGTTGACATGACTTCTTTGTTGCTTTGATAGTTCATCCTCCCAATTACAATAAAAGGGTGCTTACAAGAAGATGTTAGAAATGCTATATTCAAGATCAATGGTATTGTGAGGTATGCTTACTATCAAATCGCATTGATTGCATTTTCTTCAATTTAAGCTGAATAATCTGTAGACTGATTATGATGTGAAATAGGTGGATATCTCAAAAAGAGATCTCCATATCAAGCATCGAGAAGGCTAGGGTGGAATCCATCGAAGCCATATGCTTGCTTGAGAAGCACTTTCCCTTGAGCATTATGACAACTCAAGTACACTTGCTTGTGCACATAGTTGATGAGGTGGCTATTGCAAGTACTGTTCATAATTGGTGGATGTTTTTTCTCAAGCGGTTTATGAAAACTTTGAAGGGATTTGTAAGACAAAGAGCAAGACCAGAAGCAAGCATGGCAAAGGGATGGCTTGTGCAAGGGTCATTAGTATATATCACGGAGTTTCTTGCATCCATGGATCCTGATATGTCGCAAGCTTGGCATAACAAGGATGATGATCGCATCGTTGGCAAGGTTCCCCAAGGAAAAGGGATTGAAAGAAAGATGAGCGAAGAGCAAATGGAGAAATTCAATAAGTTTTGTATCCTCAATAGCAAGGAGATGCAGAAGTGGATTGAGAGATATGAAGCGGCCAAAGCAGAAAGAATAAATGCAAGGACAAGATTTAGAGTAATGTACAGGCGATCGCAACTATATCCACAAGATCTGGCTCTTCTCCTCACTCACATGTCACTTGATTGGCTATAACTAGCTCTACGTAAAGCCGAACGTGATGGAGAGACGATAAACGAGTGCAAGCGAGAGTTATTATTTGGATGTATGATGCATGTAAGTTTCTTACCTCTTGACGTAATTAAGTAATTATTTGTGGCAATATACGCTATAAAATAGATGCATTTTCATTGTTTTAATGATGCTCTTTTATAGTACAAAAGTACAGTGCATTATGGTCATATGGACAACATTTTTATGTAGAACGCATCGATTCAAAGAGAGTCACGTATGACTGTGGAGTCATGGCTAACTTCACACAAGATAGCCGAGCAAGTGCTTCGGATACCAATCTTCTCTCCTCACAGTTACATTATTGTGGAACCATACATGAAATCTATGAAGTTGATTTTAGACAATTTAGTATTTTTATTCTTGATGTAAAATGGTTTAGAACTATTTACAACGGTCCCCATGTGACATGAGAAAAGATAGTAGTGGCTTCTTTGTAATGGACTCCGCCAAACTTTGGACCGATGAAGTGATACTTTTGTTCTTCCCGAGCATTGTGAGCAGGTGCATACTAATGATTTATTTAATCGAAGCTTTAATTTTTAAAGATCCATTGATACATGTACTTAAGCATAATTTCATATATATAATTGACGACATTTGGCACCCATCTTCAATATAGGTGGTTTTTCATCCAGATCGTTCTGATCCAAGATGGTGGTATGTGATCCAAGTTACACCATGAAGTAAGCAAATTTTTGAAGATAGAGATGATGCCACTACCAATGCTGGATCCAATTGATCCAGATGAATCTAGCGAAAAAGATGAAGATCATAATATGAGCCAAGAGGAAGATGCACATAATGACATTGCACGGGAGAAAGATGGAGATCATGATATTGAGGAAGAAGACAACGATCATCAAGAATCACCACACTTTATTGAAGAAGATGATCAAGTACTTTTAGGTGAACGTACGATGCTAGAGTACGATGATGATATAGGAGATCAACTCGGTATAGAGTTAGAGATAGACTTGTTTGGCACGTTAGACTTGAAACCGTTGATGTAAATGCTCTTCATTGATTTTTTTCATCTCAAACTTGGACATGAATATATGAGCTTCAAAGGCTTGATGTACATGCTCTCGTACTTTTATTCTCTCAAAAGATCAAACATGTACGAAAATTAAAAAAAATTGCCATTGGAGAAAACTAACTTTTAAGGTTGATATGAGAAAAAAAACTCTCTATAAAACGTCCCTATAAAAAAGTATCTCAGTGTCGCTATATAACGACACTTACAATTTTGATAAAAGTCGCTATATAGCGACTTTAGCAATGGTTGCTATATAGCAACATTTGAATAAAGTCGCTATATAGTGACCCTTGACGAGGCGCGCTTCCAATACCGACGATTAGCACCCTGTGCATACTAAACGTCGGTACTTAAATGTCACAATAGGATCCGTGTGTAGTAGTGGCTACAGTATGCGGGTCAAGATGACCAGACACAAGGGGCATAGGAGTCGTCTAGACCGAGAAATTCTATAGCCGGATCTCGCACAAGCAAGGAGAAGCGGAGGTGTAAACTTATGCACCTACAGCCTTGGAAGCAACCGATATTCGTAAACCCAAAGACTCTCGGCAATCCTAGAGTACGAGGTTGAAAGCTTCTGTGTAATTCCCAAATTTTTCTCTCCTACGGGCAATAGAGATGTAGCATTGGCCTCATTATTGGAGTTGAAAACCTCGCCTCTGATTGTGGCACACATAGTTACACCGCTCTGCCTGAGACTAAATCCAACCTCATTCGCCATAGCAGCTCTCTTGCTGCAGGGCTCCTCTCTCAATTGGCTATTGAGGCTCATGTTGAGAATAGTGAGAGGCCTAATCCCTCCTTCTCGTATCCACGGATGTAGCCTCCCTCCAACTATCAAGTCATGTGACAATGGGAAAGCTATGCAAATTCAAATAATGACATATCAGATGGCAATCACAACGCATCGCCTGGATGAATGAGCTTTCAAATGGTGCCTGGATATACATCCATAGTGTTATAAATTGAAAAAAGCAGAGTTGATTTTTCTGGCGAAAAAGGATTCATGACTAGACAAACTATCTCAAAATGATGTGGATGAGAATTCGATTCCTGGGATAGACAAGTTCCACCAAACTACATTGCGAGGCTTAGGAGTAGGCATCATAGTTTAGCAGTTGACATACTTGCTATGCTTCATCTGTGTAGCACTGGTTGTAGCAAAGCGACTGTTGAAGAAGATGAGAGCTGATCTCTACTGTACGTTTGCCCACGTGAGTCTCTCCTAAAAAAACCAACTTCAATCGCTTCACATCACCAAATTCTTGTTTTTGCACACTCCTGTCTCTAATACTGTATGAATTTGAGTGGGCATCCCACCGAAATGACACTGTTTTATGCAATGCAAGAGAAACCTCTTTCATTTGTTGCTAGAAATCTCTTGCCCCTGTGCCACTCCGGTGCTTGTCGAGGATTCCTAACACCAAAATAACAGGGGGAAACACAAAAGATTGCGACTAAAACTAAATAAATTTATTATTCTTCCATGCCTTTCCACCTCCTCTACGCCAATCTGGTGTTTGTAAAGGAAAGATTTCTGCTGAAAACAAAGAGCTCTCTCCAAACAAAAGAGATTCCTTGCTCCACCTAATGATCGTTGACACATGCTTCGCTTCAAGCTACACTTGCTAATGTCTAATTGAAGGTTGCATTAGGTTGCATCGTGCATTCTCCCAGTGCTTTGCATATTTATGTAGTGCCAACATTGAGCCCTTAAAAATGTCGAAATCCAAGAGACAGGTTTAGTTAGAGAGTCTTTACTTCCTTTCCTTTAATTAAAAAAAAAAAAAAGCCTGCCTTTGCTTCCTTTCCTTGATTGGTAATGTATCTCATAGCTTATGGACTCTTGTAGAATACGAATTTCTCTGATAATTTCAAGAGAGAGAAAGAGATAGAGAGAGAGTAAACTTTTCGCTTGCTATAAATCTTGGCATGGTAAACAATGTAGAGCATTGTATTAACTATTTACTTGAAATCCCAAAAAGAAAAGATTATAGATGCATAATTTCAAAGATAACGTTTTAACACTTACTGTCAACTTTGTGCCTTGGAGTATTTCCGTAAGGTTTTGCTCGTCATGTACCAATACATAAATGTTTATTCTAAAATGCCGTTTTACATTCTAAGACTATAGGTAGCAATTCATCTATAAAATCTTGTTATTACAAGCTAGACTAATAATTTATTATTCAATGATACCATATTTTAACATTGTTTTGAACGTATCGTAGACACATATCCTTGGGCTGTACAAGAACTTGGACGACGCTCTCGACTTGGAATACAAATACACTCATTCAGATTTAGGTAATATATTAGTCTCTTAAATAGTCGCGATACTCAGTCTCAACGCTAATATTCTCGACGATTCTAATCTTAGTGCAAAGGGAAGGGCCTGTTCCCTCAGATTATAACTCTTTGGGGAAGGAAGTGCGCCATCTCCCCGCCCACACTAAGTGTGGTTATATAAATTATATATATGTACATATATATAAAAATATGTTTTCCATTTGATGTTTTTTTTTTTTTTGCTTTTGCATATTCTAAATTCTTCTTTTTATGTTTCTGTGTCAAGGTGTTCGTAAGAAGGGAATGCTCAAGCACACATGTCACTTCGACGGACCTGCTATTGTCAGCTTAGTTTATAGTCAGGTATTTCTCTTTTTTCAATTTCCAAAAAAAAAAAGGATACTTTACAACAAAGGAAATCTTTAATAGTTCTGCAAATTTCATAAAGAACAAACTCGCTACTTCAAGTTTGTTCTTGATTAATGTTGGATTATTTATAGAGTACATAAACTCATTCTATACTTGCTTTTTTACAATAGATGCAGGACACCTACATTTAGAATAATGGCGACAGACAGGATTATCGTTAATTTATAATCAACATATTATAGATTGCTCTCTTTCACCTTAGGTGGCCTACAGGACCCTAGTTTTTTGCTCAAATTCATCTTGTTGACTTTTGACTCTTTGTACAGTCTTTCCTTTTCATGCCTCCAATTTTATGCTCTCTCTTAAGCATTTCACTCACCCAAGACAAGCCTAATGAATGATAGATATATATCATTCACCTTGTTGGTGTATTTATTGCAAAAGGGTAAAATGGGTGGACCACAACGGGCTTGCCATGTAGACTACTCCACGCTGGACGACATCAGCTTTGCCATTTGCCGCAATTCTATTGGGAATTTCGTTTGGGTGTAAAAACGGGAAGTGGGGCATCGGCCTCTTCCTTGAACTCCACGTGGAAACTGGCCATGCGTAGTGTCCTTGGCAGCTAGAGTTGTCTCGGAGTTGTGGCCTAGCTTTCGGGTCTGTGGAATTTGCATGCAGGGATTTGGGCTTCTATGTCAGATACTTCTTTCAACTTCCTTCATTACACAACACTTATACGTGGTGTGTAAGATTACTAGAGATAAAGGAGCATGCATGGCGATGCTCGTTTTGGGATACCAAGTATTTTTTATGTAGAATTGCCAATGAATCTTTGTTCGAACTTCATCGCTTTTGCTGAAGATTGATACGTTTTCTGGAGTATTGATTCGGATTGCAGGTGATCATGCAAAAGGAGCCGGAGTGAAGGTATCCAAAGCAAGCCAAGGTAAATATTTATGTGTCTTATGTTTTCTGCTATTGGATACGGTATAGGGGAACTCAGATCGCTTTGACATTCGTTGGATGTCCATGAGGTTTCAGAAGTCCAGCGCGTCTGGTCGATAAAGGTTAGCTGAATCTATGCACGCTGAGATGCTAGGATTTTGTTTGAGGATTCTTCTCCATGCCATTTATCAAGACTACTTTCAAATCTCACCGTTGATTGAGTTTTTTCGTGTCGTTCGTCTGAGAAGCATGCTTTTTTCACAAAACTGAGTGTAGTGGAGCTTCGCTCTTCCTTTCTTTGATGGCGTCAATCTCTTTTCGAACAGTTACATGCTCTGTGCTTTCGTTACCATTATTACTTGCTATGGGCTTTCGTTGACATTATTTGGGTAGATCTAAGCAAAGGAAGGTTTTCGAACCTTGATTCCTAGGAGCCAGTGCGAGCTATCCTCGTGGCTCTGTGAACGGATCAACCTGTTGGCAAATTTCGTGCATGGACGTCTTACGAAGATCGTTTTGGGGTTTGCCAAAAAAAAAGGGAACAATACAAAACTATATCAAATATGCTCTTAGTTGAAGGCACAATGTCCCTTGGATTTCCCAACATTTCTTGGCAAAAAAAGCATGGATGAAGAGGAATACATACTAGCAGTACATACCAACATTCACCAACCTACAATCTTCTTGAGAAGACAATTGAGACACATTTACACCAACAATTTCAACGAAACCAAAACTATGGGGGGCAAACACGGATATCCAATTTGTTCTAAACCCTCACGATGCAGCCTCATATTGTACTTCGTACATGACTAAAATTGGCAAAGAAAGAAATGACGAAGTAAAAGCAACAATCACACAAAGTATCCAAAGCAAGAGTCCAGCTAACAAAGGAATTCGCAATGTCAAAAATGCAATATGAACACTCAACACATAAGTGCACAACAAGCAATTTACCTATGCCTTTCATTGCCTCTTTCCACCGTCATAAGGGAGTTCATCTACATAAACACAAGCAACCTAGATGATTGAACTTTGCTCCTAAAAAGAAGGGCCTATTTACAAAACTTGGACCCAACAAGCACATAAAGTTTGCTTCCCTGACATAATCTTAAACTACTTGAGACGGGGGACAAACTTGAGCAACGCATGCTTGGCTTATTTCACAAGCAAATTAACGGTAAAACAAGGGATTCAAGGGCAAGAAAGTGCCCAAGAATAATATGCTATAACAACTACAACAAGCACACCAAATAGAAGACAAATTCAGAGAGCAATGCTTGCTATGTTTTCCTTTTTCTCGATCGAGCATTCGCTGGATGAAACATTCCACACCTGGCATGACATGTACATAGCAAACATTGTGACAATCACTTCTAATGAAACAACATTTGACAAAATCAACTCATATGTGCAACCTTCATCGTGCACAAAATCAATCACAGAGTCCACGACAAGCCAAACTAGTGGGAAACACAAACACTGAGAAATTTGACCTTTGGAATGAAATGCAAGAAAAAATAGAAAAGAAACAAGAGATATTCAAAACACAGTGTACTGAGAATGTTCTGCCAAATAATATGTATTACCAATTGGTACAGCAAACAAACCATGAACAATGAGCCATACTAGATGATATCCTCCTGAAAAAAAGAGTAAGGCCCCAAGACAAAATCCAACTATTCCCATCAGGAAACGTCGGCTCAGGGAAAACATTCACTATCATGCTCATTGTCCAAGCTTTGCACCCAATATACGTGCACAAAGAAACAATAGACCTTGAGTTACCAAGAGCCCTCCTTCTGGCATACATGGGAAAAGAAGCAAGGAATCGATGGAAACACGATACATGCAGCTTTGCACCTACCTCCGCTAGTAAGTGCATATACAAGTCTTGGCATGGACAAGTTACAGACCCTTTTAGCTCTTTACAAAAATGTGGAGCTCGTGGTCATCAATGAAATCTCATTGGTTGGGCTAAACAGATTTATTGCAGCCAGTATGCGCATACGTGAGTTGAAGCATAACCACAATGAGCCATTTGGCAGAGTCGACATAATTTTTTCCAGTCATCTCTGCCAAGCAAGCCTAGTAAAGGATGCTTGGATATTCTTACAAGAGTCAAAAGGAACATCATTACTGAGCTCTTGTTGGCAATGCAAATCCACTTCTATGAACTAAGCCATCCCATGTGCCAACAAGAATGACCATTTCTCCACTTGAACAAAATTTGCATTGGGGCACAAACGAGTGAGGACATTGACATATTGAACAACCTGTATGCAAGGACAGTGCTAGAAAAGCACACAATTTCGCACATTTTCTACACAAACGATGCCAAAGATGTACACAATGACTATGTCTTCCAAACACTGCAAACAAGGCCCCAAATCTTTTATGTGGTTGACCCCAAACATAGGACGTGCAACAAAAAGATAAACATCCCCGCTGACCCTAAAACAACTGCTGGACTTCACAAACAACTGAAACTCAAGGAGGGGATGATCATTGAAATATGTTCTAGTAATCTGGACATCAGCGAGCGATGATATTGTCAACGGAGCAGAGGGAACATTCAAAGGGTTAGACATTTACAACAACAACTCAACATTATGGATTGAATTTACTGACATGAAAACGGGAGTTAGAACATGTGTAGAAAACAAGAACAAGTACAATGATAAAACGATGCCTCAATGGACACCAATAACAAAACTGACAAGGGAGTTCCACATAGACACAGTTCCCAGTGCAACCGATAGCAGCAAGGACAATCCATCGATCACAAGGCCCTACAATGGACTCCCTTGCGTTCGACCCTTTCAACATCAAAACACATGGCCTGATGTACATTGCATTGTCACGAGTGTGGGACCCAAATAATCTTTACTTGTTGCACAAAATTGAATATAAACATGTGAAGGTGGACAAGACAACTCTCCAAGAATTGAACGTCTACAAACCGACCTCCTATGGCCTTTCGAACAAAGAGGCTGATGACCACAAACCTTGCTGGGAAAATAATACAAAGTTTAAACACAAGGTCTTTCCATTGCCACAAAGAAGACATCACGGATGCAACAATACTATGCGTGTAAGAAACATACACAAACAGCATTAACAACATAGACTTGCTAGGATTCCAACACATTGCAACAAAGCAAGGCTTGGGCCTCACCATGTACTTCAAGTGTGACGTCGAAATCATACACATATTACAAATTTGCAACCAAGGTTGCAAATGCCTGCTCACAGTGCTGAAATTACCCATTTCCAAACAGGTTGTCGTTACAAATGTCTACAAACCACCAAAAGTAAAAACAAGCACACTCATACACGTCTTACAAGAACTACAAGGCAACATTTAGACAAACATGAAAACATACATTGTAGGAGACTGCAACATTGACTACAAAAAAAATAATGCAAGAAAGTACAACCTTCTCCAATTCATGAAAACCAATAACATGGAACAACTCATTACAGTCCCCATGACAATATATAATAGTACTATTGACCACATATGGGAAAATTGACCAACAACGAACACATCACATGGAACATATTTTGTATGCTGGTTAGACCACTCTCTTGTTTGTTTATCCTTATAGCGTGCATAAACCAACCACAAAAACTCCTTATCCTACCAAGAATTAAAGCTACCAAACAAAAGAAATCAAACAAGTAGGCCAATTGAACTATGTTCACCTTGTTTGGCCATATTGGAAGCTAATAGAAGGCATAGTAAAATTTGGCCTTTTTGAGTGAAAGTGAGGGCAGGCCTTCAATTTTCAGGCCTAACCTAGTCCCCTTTCATATCATTTGGGCTAATTAGGCTATGTTTATGCATACAATTATTTTATTATAAGGTTAATGTAATCTATTAAGCTTTATTCTCTATTAATGCATTCTAACATACGATAACCTCTAGTAGTGTGGTAAGCTACAAATAGAAGGACCTCTTGAGTGAGCTTGGTTTTGTCAAATTTTGGACTATCTTTTGAGGACATAAACATGTGGATTACTATCAATGTGTATTTACAAGTATGCAATATGCTTCCATACTCTTTGAGCTAATTTTCACAATCAAGGTTAGAAATCATAGATGGGCTAGATCAATCAAGGTTACTCCTATCAACTATGGATGCATGTCACTTTTCAACAAAGGAAAGTCATCCAACTTCATTATGCATATTTTACTTTTTTTAACCATGCATGATAAATAACTGTAAAAAATATCCATATGTGGACTTCTACAATGTGTGTCCCTATCTGATAGAGCTATGATTCTTTGTGCAAGGTTTTCAGAGGTCTTTATGTAAGTAAACTCATGTAATAACAAAGTTTGATGTGGATTGGACGGGTCTAGTTTGCTTCAAGAGGTGGAGTTGCAAGTTCAAGAGGGGAGGCATTGCAAGGGGGTAAGAAAACAAGCAAGTCACCAAGGAAAGGATGGAGGATACCTTTTACTTTGGTCAAATCTATCCATAACAGTTCCACTCCCCAGGCAGGGAATGCACAGCATTTCCATGTCTGGGACCATCACGCACAAAGAAGGGCTTGAGACAATGCTTTTTGACCTGCTTGCAAGACCATTGCTACACATTATAATGAAGTACTTTCTAGCAACATAATGCTTAAATTTCTCAGTGCAAAACACCAAAGACAAAGCATGCTTGTCAGCCTCACTGTAGCGTCGTTCAGTTTCGAGCAATTATCGAGAAGTAAATCGAACGAGATACATGAACCGATCCTCCCCTTGCTGGAGAAGAATACCTGCCAGAGTATGACCACCAAATCCAGGATTGATATAGAAAGTCTTTGACCAATCAGGATTGCATAGAATGGGTTCTGAAGCCAAAGCACTCTTGATTTTTACAAACCCATGATCACAATTCTCATCCCAAGAGAAATCAGCTCCATCTTTTAATAGCATAGTCATGGGTCGCATCAAAGTAGCATATTGATCAATGAAGTGATGATAGTATCCTGCTAGATTGACAAATGAGCATACCTGATGTTTGGTGGTTGGTGGGGAGAGCTTGAGGATAGCTTCTACCTTCTCGAGGTCACAGGCTTGATGCCCTCAGATGAGACAATATGTCCCAGTAACCTCCCTTGAGTGGCTCCAATGGTGCATTTATCAGGATTGAGACTGCTATTCGCATCATTGACCCTTTGGAAGGCCAACCTAACCTTCATGACGTGCTCCTTACGTGTTGAGAATATACAAAAATCATCTAAAAACACCTCCAAGAAAACCCCCAAAAATGGAGCAAACACCATCTGCATAAATCTTTGAAAGGTAGCAAGAGCATTGGTGAGGCCAAATGGCATTACTTTGAATGCAAACGTCCCCAAGGGTGTGGCAAATGTGGTTTTAAGCACATCCTCCTCAGCAATTCTGATTTGATAAAACCTAGAGTAACCATCACAGAAAGTATACATCTCATGACCACTTACCTTCTCAAGAATGAGGTCTTGAAAGGGAAGAGGATGATGGTCCCTCTTGGTGGCTGCATTGAGTTTCTTATATCGATGTAGACCCGCCACTTGTTGTTTTTCTTTGGGGTGACTACCAATAGTGAAACCCATTCAGTATTGTGAACCAGAACACTAAACCTAGCTTCTACAAGTTTTTGCAACTCTGAGCGCAAAGCATTGGTCTGTAGGGGCCCTAATCTCCGATACTTCTAAGCCACAAGCTTCGCATCAGGCTTCAGCTCTATCTTGTGCTCTATGGCAATCACATGGCGAAGGTGGTGGTAGCTAGTTGCGAAGAGGTCAAGGAAATCTTTGAACATTTCTAGGAACTCGTCTTTCTCACTTGGAGTGAGGTCTAAGGAAATCATAGATTTAAGCTCTTGAGGACTAGCTGATACCTTTTCTACAGGTGGCGGGGTTAGAGACACCCCCATCATGTAAACTTCCTTCTCTGAGAACTCCTCCCTCCCATCTGATTCTTCCATTGATTCAAACACCGAGGATGAGAGAGTATCATTGTCTTGCTCCTCTTCTTCTTCTGGTTCAGTGGCACCTGGTTGCACCAGGATCTTCTCCTTAGAAGCACCAAAAGACATGTGTCCTATCTTCCAATAGTTGACTGCATCACTCTTTCTCAACCATGGTATATTGAGTATGGCTGGGTAACTCCTACCTGTATCTTCAATGTCCACTACATAGAAATTGATGGTGGTGGTCAACCCATTGACAGTGATGGGCAAATCCTCAATGACTCCTATGGTGGTGAGTCATTGACCATCTGCTACCTTGATTTGAGTGGAGGAACGCCTTGTGCATTTCAAATTCAATTTCCTCATGATTCGGGGCACCATGATATTACATGCAGCTCCCCCATCAACACACACACTTTTGACATGGCAATTATCTATGATGACATCTACTGTATGTGGGTGTCGATCAATTTCTTCAGAGATAGAAGAGACCTCTCGTACCTTTCCCTTTTTCTTGCTCCTCCTTGTTGAAAGCCCTTGTTGCAGCTCATGTCTCACTTTAGGGCTTAATGCTATTAGTTGAGGGAGTGTGATGCTCAAAGACCGATGAGCAAGGTCTTGAATGACTGAATAGTCCTCTTGCCTCGAGCTGATGGGAAAATCTGAGGGTGACCAATTACTCCTACTAGATCTTTTAATCTTCTCTGTCGGAGGGTCTGCCATCTCAGCATTTGAGGGCTCCGAGAAGGACACCTTCTTCCTAGGGCGGCTCGGTCCATTGGAGAAGGGTCTGAGGTGGTATGAATTCTTTTCTCGACGTAAAGGATCTCTACGTCAGAATCCTCAGTGCCTGATTCACTTAGAAGATTTACCCTTGGAATATTGGGACATTCCATGCGATAATGACCCTTCTAGTGGCGCTCGTAGCACACAACATTGGCACGTTCTCTTAGAGGGCGATTGGCTTGATTTCTGATTCCCACCATCTCAAGCCAAAGATCATTCAGGGCCTTGGCTAGGTCATTGATCCACAGGAGGGGCTGGGGTACTAGGAAGGAGGAGGGCTCGTGGGCGAGGCTGGGGAAATCTTCCAGGCAGAGGTTGAGGATATACTCCTTGTTGAGGGTAAGCTTCTAAGGGAGGACCATACATTTGAGGTGGAGGTGGTGGACACATCCTTGATGAGGGGTGGGGTTATGCCCCTGAGTTAGACCCCCCAGGTTGTTACAAGAATGTTACAAGAATTGAGGGGGTTGCAGAGGGACAATCTTCTTTGAAGTGGGGTCAAACTAAACTTTATCAATCTTTTAAGCAATCTCATGTGCTAGCACCATAGTTTTTGGATTCTCCCATTTAAGCTTGAGGAGAAATTCGTCACTTGCTCCTGCTACAAGGTAGCCTAGCACATGCTGAGTCATTCCAGCTCAAAATTCGGCATTGTTCTCTTGCGTGGTAATTAAATGGTCCACATATCGACGCACCATCTCACCTTCTAACTACTTTAAGTTTGCCACCTGTAGGTACACATTCTTCGGCTCCTCTTCTTTGCCAAAATACTCAATCATCATTACTGTTAACCTTGGCCAGCTTTGGCAAACATCGTCGGCCTGCTTCTCATACCACACTTGAGCCAAACCCTCTAGAAATGTGGGAAGAACCAACAGCCATCTATCTTCAATAAGAAAGTTGAGAGAAACACAATGGCACTTGAAGGCCATAAGATACTCATTTGGATTTTCTTCAACCTGTCCACAGAACACGGGAATGTCAGCCATGCTTGAAAAATGGAAAAGAGAGAGACGAAATGAGGCTTACCTATTGGCAAACAATGGAAAGAGGTAGCTTGAACTGAAAATCAGGTGAAGATACATCCACAAAGCACACATAGGCAGGGTAGGGTGTGACTGGTGTATTGTGGAATACTACATGGGAAGAATCTTCAGCATAGAATAGCTCATAGACAATCTTAAAAGGACCAACCCTCATGATATCGCATCCATCTTTACAAGCGAGGGTTAGAGACACAGCACTACATCAGGTTGTTCATCAAGGAAAACAAGAATGCCATGACAAATGTCAACAGTTGGAGAGCTTGCACATCAACTTCAGCTTCTTCCAGTTCTTGTAATCACCATGCTATTTCTTCAAGGGGTGTGTGGTCTGGCATCCTTCACCTTTCTGATGATCTTTCAAAGTCGGTAAACTCGTATCAAATATGCCCAACACTTAGTTTCATGATGACCACATCCTTTGCATTCCTTACAAATGATCACCCTCCTTCATGGCTTGCGGCTTTGTTGGGGCGGTGCTTCCACTTGCTTCATGTGTGATTGAAGTACAAGCTTCACGTGCCAAGAAATCAGCAACTATATTATGAGCTGGAGGGATATGCTGAATTTTTACCTCTTCAAATTGTTGGCAAAGTTCCAATGCTTGTTGATGTCGTGGAACCAAGCCTTCGCTCTGCACCTTCCACCTTCCACTAACTTGTTCACACATAAGTTGAGAATCTCCTTGCACCTCAAGTTGCTTGATGTGATGTTCTTGCACCTTTTGTAGCCCAAAAATGAGTGCCAAGTACTCAGCATGGTTGCAAGTACCTGGTGGTGCAAACTTGTTATAACAATACACCTCACCCCCTAGTGAAGTGCCATCAAATTGGAGGAGCCAATATGTCATCACACCAAGACTAAAATCCGGACATCCCAAGTTTCTTGGTAGTCCAAGATAGGTAGAAGGAGAGGGTGGGGAGAATTCAATACTTGAGCAAGATGTTGAGCACCAAATGAACTTGCAATCCTTTATTAATAGTTTATCTTTAGACAAAAAAGAATTACAACTTGAAGCTCAAAATGAGGCACAAAAGGTTGATTAGGTACAAAGGGATTCCTTGGTCAAAACATTACCAACCATAGCCAACGAGCCCTAGAAACCTTTGTAGTGAGATCAAGAAGAAATCATTCAAGACGAGCTTGTCCACAGGAATTAATAAGCAAATGCGTCAAATCTCCCCCCAAGCTTGGGGAGCATCCCACCCTTCGAAGAATGTTACCCTTTTAACTACCTCCGATGTAGTAAGTAGCTCGATCACTGCACAATGAGTAGAATTGAAATCAAAGTCCTCCCAGTGTATCACTAGTTCTTCACCTTGAATCATCCATGGTGTATCATCCCACCCATCGTCTCCTTAAACAATGCATTGTACAATCAATTGTTGAAGATCGACATGAAGATCAAGAAAGAGATCTCGCCAATTGGTAGCTATAATGAGCAGAGGACCGCCGAGCACCAATCCTTGAACTCGTCGAGAAGTGACATAAATATCCACCCTCCTCGTGTGGCATGTGTCCAAGGAGTGAACTTGAAAAAGTTCAGAATCTATGATCTAGTATCAAATATGAATAGAGCACATGAAATGAAGTACTTTTGCTTTTTACAACAAGAGGAATCTCCCTACGGTTAGAGAGTTACAGTTCATGAGATTTCACCATATAAGCAATATCGTTACACTTTCATCACTTCCTATTTGTTGGTCCATTGGTAAGTCTTCCTTTTGTGAATGGGGAGGTCTTCGATTCAATTCCCACTCCTTAATAAAAAGGGAGGAGAGGAGAGGAGAAGAGGATAGGGGCGCGAGATCTTTTGCAGGAGCCCGAAAAGTCTATCCATGATGCACAGGTGCACCAAAAGATGCAGGAATCTAGTAAAACAATCGCGTCTATCCACGATGTGCAGATGCACCAAAAGATGCAGGAATTCAGAAAATAGCCACGATTTGTGATCTTTTCGTGATGCGCAAATGCGCTAGCTGCAACCAGGGGGCGTGCGGGTGTTGCAGATGCATAGGAGCGATTTTGTAGATGCGGTCATCCAAAAGACTCGTGGCACCACATAGAAGATGCGTAAGAACCCCGAAGATGCACAGGAACCGCAGGCTGAAGGTGCAAAAACTGAGAAGTTCTACAGCCATAGAGACAGAG
Source organism: Dipteris shenzhenensis (assembly GCF_047967505.1). NCBI lineage: Eukaryota > Viridiplantae > Streptophyta > Polypodiopsida > Gleicheniales > Dipteridaceae > Dipteris > Dipteris shenzhenensis. The sequence continues at coordinate 21,283,361 of NC_141600.1, forward strand.
AACTGTGAGCAAAAGATACATGGAATGGAGGCACAGAAGTAAAGAACCGCACACGGAAGGTACTACAAAACTACACCCAACTGTAGGAGTAATGAATTTTACACCACTAGCTGTGGAGATTCAATCCCAACAGCCACACCAGTTCTATTAACTAGAAAAGAATTCAATGCATGAGGCTAGATGCTAGGCATGGCAATGCTCAAGGGCCATGGAGGAAAAGGGAATGTGAGGGAAGAAGCGTTAACATAGGTGGGGAAAAAAGATTAAGAGGGGTGGGGGACTATGGCACAAGGGGGAAGGAAGAGGGGAAGAGGAGCCTGTACATGATGGGAGGTGGAATGTAGAGATGGAGACATCAAGGGAAGAGAGTCATGCTTTATTGGAGAGATGGGGGGGGAAATCAAAGTACTAGCTAGGTGGCTTTACAAAGAATGAGCGTGTTCCATCAAGGAATAGCCCCCTCCTTTTATAGCCAAGAGAGGGGGTCTCTCCCAATAAATGCATCCTCCCACATGCATGGTGTGTGTGGAAGAGTGTCCCATATGGGCTAGGTAGTTACGCACTCTCACTTGTGTACGACAACACTTTGCCTCATTTTTCCACATACATCAACCCCCATATCCCAAGTCCAAGATACTCCCTTGGCCTCTTCCTAATTTTATAATACATTCAAACATCTAGGAGGACAAGTGGAGGGTTGGCATAGGGAATCTTGCCACCTCATCCTGCTTTCCCATTATTTAACTTGCATTCTTGGACTTTCTACACCCCCCCCCCCATGGACCTATCCTACATGGAGGGAATAATCCAATATAATATCCATCTCCACCTATTTAATATTACTTCTCCCATGGTCCTTGGGCCATATCTCACTAAATGCAAGCGTGGGACCACCGCCTAGGTGGAGGGGTGGTGCATAGAGGACCCATGCCACCTTATCATTTTATATTGTTACTACCATGGATTATGTACAGCACACCTTATGGGTCCTCTTACATGGAAGGGTGGCACATGGTCATGCCCTGCCACCTCAACCCTGGGCCTTGTGCACACCATATTTTATTATACTATTGCCACACTTACAAGCACACACACATATTTATGCCTTTTACTTTGGTCAAATTTATCCATAACAATACCTTGGACAGAATCTACTTTGAAGAGAATCAACTTGATTAGATTCAGTTGGCTATTGGATCATGGATGTGTCTTTGCAATCATTAGTTGGATAAGGAGGTGAGTGGTACTATTGAGTGTCATAGTACCATCAACAAACAACTTGTCTAGAAAAACAAATTATAATTTGCATGCACAAAGATGCTTAAGAGTGAATGTTGAAGCATGTTTTGAGAGATCATTATTATTGAGCCTCGTGTATGCATGGATAAGTCAGTCAAATTAGTGCACCGGTATTAATTTTACTATATTTTGTGTCATCACAAAGTCTCATGTCCATGGGAGACTGTTTGGGCAGACGGGTCTACGAAATTTCCTATTTGTACACATGCATGGTGCATAGGTGCAAAAGCATCCCATTTGCGAGCCATCATGGTATGATAAAGTGTTAGATGGGCATGCAACTTTGAATAGGTATTAATTTGACTTATTATTGTATAGTCCCAAAGTTTCATGTCCATCGAAAACCATTAGGGTGGATAGGCATGCGAAATTCACAACTTGTTCATATGTGTGAGCATAGGTGCAAAAAATTCCCATTCGTGGATCGTCATGGGATGGTCAAGAGTCAAATGGTCATTCAACTTTGCAAGGGAATTAAATTGAATAATGTTTGTTTCCTCAAAAAGTTTCATTTCCATCAGGTAGCATTTGGATGGATGGGCATGCAACATTACCAATTTCTATATATCAATGTGGATAGGTGCAAAAAATTCATGGACTGCCATCATGGAATGGTTAAGTGTCAGATCACATGCAACTTTGCATGGGTCCTAATTTGACTAATTTTTGTATCCTCACAAGGTTCCATGTTGATCGGAGACGATTTGCATGGATGGGCATGAAAATTTTCCAATTTGTGCACATGCATGGTGTATAGGTGCAAAAAATAACAATTGTGGACTATCATGGAATGGTTAAATGTTACATGGGCATGCAAATTTATATGGGTATTAACTTGACTATTTTTTTTTTAAATTAAAAAGAAACTTGACTATGTTCTTTTGTCTTCATAAAGTTTCACATTGATTGGAGACCGGTTGGGTGGATGGGCAAGTGAAACTGCCAATTTGTGCACATGCTAGTTGCAGAGGTGCAAGAAAATCCCGTAAAGTTTCATGTCCATCAGATACCGTATGGGTGGGTGGGCATAAGAAATTCCCAATTTATGCACATGCAATGTGCATAATTGCATAAAGTTTACAAATGTGGACATTCATGGAATGGCCAAGTGTCACATGGGCATGCAACTTCTCATTGGTATTTATTTGACTATTTTTTGTGTCCTTGCAAACGTTCATGTCCATCGCAAACCTTCTTGGTGGATGGGCATGCAAAATTTCCAATTTTTTTGCATAGATATATTGCATTGTGCAAAAAAACCCACTCGTGGACCATCATGGGATGGTGAAGTGTCAAAGGGGAATGCAACTTTGCAAGGGTATTAACTTGACTAATTTTGGTCTCCTTGAAAATTTTCATGTCTATTGGAGACCGTTTGGGGATATGGGCATGCGAAATTCCCAATTTGTGCCCATGTGTGGTGTATAGGTGCAAAAAAATGCAACTGTGGACTGTCACTCACGGAATGGTTAGGTGATAGATGGGCATGGAACTTTGCATGGGTCTTAATTTGAACTTTTTTTTCCTCAAAGTTTCATGTTGATTGGGTACTATTTGGGTGGATGGGCACACAAATTTTCCAATTTGCACACATGCATGGTGTATAGGTGCAAGAAATCGCAACCTGTGGACTATCATAAAACAGTCAAGTGTCAGATGGGCATGAAACTTTTCAGAGGTATTAATTTGACTATTTTTTGTTACGTGTTGATTGGAGGTAGCTTGGGTGGATGGGCATGCAAAATGCTCAATTCATGCATGTGCATGGTGTATAGGTGCAAAAAATATCAACCATGGGCCATCATGGAAGGGCCAAGTTTGTCTGACACCACTGATAGCCCTATTGACTAATTACTCTACTGCAATGTGTAATCAAACTACAAACGTAATGAATTCATTATCATGTAGAATAAAACACGAAGTAGAAGAAGCATGATCGACATTTTATTCCATGACTATCTCCTTAGCTCTACTAAGCTTGTTGGAGATCCATTACAACACACACACTCATCCACAACTATACATCTACTAAGGAACCAAGCCATATCATATAGAGGAAGATGGAGGGTAGACATCGCCAAGCCCATCACGATCCTGCCATCACAGAGAAATCATAAACGTGACATCAAAGGGAGGAGCCAGGGTCACACAAAAACCGTCAACCAACTATGCTTAGATTCCTCATCTCGCTATGCAAATCCACATGGCATTGATCTACCAACTCCCCTTACATCAACCATGCGCTCAGCCCAAACTAGAGTTTGCATCTCCCAACACATTCGATGATGGTCCACAATTGAGAATTTCTGCATTTTTGCATCTATACACCATGCATGTGCACAACTTGAGAATTTTGCATGGCCATCCACACAAATGACTTTGATCAACATGGAACCTTGTGAGGATACAACAATTTATAAATTGGGACCCGTGCAAAGTTGCATGTCCATCCAACAACCTGTGTACTTATGCACCATGCATATGAACAAATTGGGACTTTCACTTGACCATCCACCCAAACAATCTCCAATCTACATGAAACTTTCTGAGGAGACAAAACATAGTTGATTTCATACCCATGCAAATTTGCATGCCCATCTAACACTTGACCATTTCATGATGGTCCATAGTTGAGAATTTTTGCACCTATACACCACACATGCACAATTCAAAATTTTGCATGCCCATTCATACAAATGGTTTTAATTAACATGAAACCTTGTATGGATAGAAAAATTTGTCAAATTAGGACCCATGAAAAGTGGTATGTTTATCTGACTGAACCATTCCATGACGATCCACGAATCACATTTTCTTAACCTATCCACCACACATGTGAATATCAAGAATACCTCTTGCTCCAGAGGTGCTTTTGCAAAAATTGGTTTGATTTTGTTTGCCGAAGTAGCATGCTTCACAAACTTTTTCAAGAAATTGAAGTTTTGGAATTCCAATTGCCATATTTTGGTTCCCGAGCTCTATCAAGCTTTTAAAATTGACATGTCCATATCTCTTGTGCCAGTTTGCAGAAAGTGGCATTTGTTGTGGTTGAGAGAAATCTGATACTGTGGTAGCATTCTGAACAAGCGTCCTTCCTTGACTGCTTTTCTTACTAGCTGATATCCTCTAGATTTGTCTCTGATAGTGCATTCATCTCCATCAAAGATGACTCGGTAGTTGTGCTCCATCACTTGACCTACTAACAAGAGGTTCTTGCTGAGTTTTGGAACATAGAGTATATCTTTCACCAATCCTTTCGTATCAGTGAAATTGCTCACAAGGATAATCATGTCTTTCCCTTGAACTGGATTTGGTGTAGTATCTACTGTGTAGATGATGTTCTTCTGACCTTCTAATGATTTCATCTCTGTGAACCATTTGTGATGCTTTGTCATGTGAGGTGATGCACCACTATTGGTGTACCAAGGATCTTGATGTGCTTGGTCCACTTGATACTGAAATCTTATTTTGAATTGCAATTAGTGTCAAGATACACTGTATCAGTCTTCTGAATTTCCTCACTTGCAAGAAACATGCTCTCAGGTTCATTGGCATAATGAATGTGACTAGAATGTCCACCACGATTATTTCCTCTTCCTTAGAATTTCCCTCGATTGCTGCTGGATTGACCTCCTTTTGGTCGTACTGCTTCTTGCGGCAATCTCTTTCACAGTGTCCAAACTTATGACAATAGTTGCACTGGATGTTTGACTTGTTGGTGGATGCATTTCGTCATCCTTGGAATCCTCCTCGATTGTATTGATTTCCTCTTTGCTCATGCTAATGTTGCTGAGGGTGGTGCTAATGTTGATTCTGACTTTGATGCTAATTTTGCTACTACTAATGACCACTTCGTTGGAATGATCTACCTCTACCTCTTCCTCTGCCGCTGCTTCTATTTGAACGTGTGAGTGCTTGATCATTGGAATGACCTTTGCTTGCGTGAATGGATTGAGTCCTGAGTTCTTCACCAAGTAAGACTGACTGGAGTTCTTCTAGTGTTGGTATTTGCTGTTGGATGGCAATACTCTAGACTAGATTCTTGTATCCCTCTCCTAGTCCATTCACGATGACTTGAACCATTTCTGCTGGATTCATGGTCTCTCCTACTACTGCAAGTTGATTGTTGTAATCGAGTTGTAATCCTCGATCCTGAGTACATAATCATGTCCGGTTTTGTTGTTGTTGCAGAAAATCTGATTGATTTGATTTTTCAGTGTGAGAATCTTGGAAGTGTTCTTGGACTCGTAGAGAGCTGCGAACATATCCCATGCTTCTTTTGATGTCTTGACTGTGTTGAGCTATCCTAGCATGACATCTTGCACATTCTGCTTGATTAGATGATATGCATACTTATATTTCTTGTCCCATTTCGTTTGTGCTCGGGCAATGGTAGGATCTACTAAAGGTGCAAAAACTATTGGCATAGTTGGAGATCTTGATGTAGATCCCACTGTTGATGCTGTGACAATAGGTGGAGTAGAGCTACTGCTAGCTGGATCATCCAATGGTCTAGGTTTAGAACCATCGACATACTCCCATTTGTCCTGAAGTACAAGAATGGTCTCCATCCGCTATTTCCATGTGCCATAATTGGAGATTTCTAGCTTAGAAGATGCCTCCAAATTGAGGTTGCTAGTCGTAGACATGGTGCAAGAAATGTACTCAAAGTGTGTGAAATCACTGTCTAAATCAACTGCAAAACATTGACTATATCAAGTGAAATCTAAACTATCAGTGAAGATAGAACTGCAATATATAATCAAATCTGTTACAAGGCTTGTGGCGAATGATGCCTGGAATAGCCAAGAGGCTTTACCAATGCTTGAAATGATGTGTAGAATGCTGAAAAAAAGCCAAATAGGCTTTACAATGATGGCATGTGCATGAATCAAATTATGTGCTATCTACCCACCACTGATCAGTCGATCAATACCTCTAAACACTCTAAAGTCTGCTCACTGAACTGTGGTATGTCAGGTTTTAGGTAATGTGATGTGAAACCGCATGTGAGCGCTGGGACTAACTTCGAGTAGGAACTATTTAGGAATTTTTAGGCATGGCTTCAATTGGCTGCTTTGGAGTTCTCTCCGCTATGGATGATCTAATCTACTCTAAACTAGATCTAGACCAACCATTGAGCGATTAAAAAGCAACAAATAATTCCTTTTCTTTATTCGTTTTAGGTGTTGAGTCAGATATGTCGACGTAGAGGCTGATGTGCGTGAAAGAAGTGGATTTGTAAGAAAAGCTCAAAAGTGTCTGATACTTGCACCAAAATGTGCATGTGATGTGAAAGCACGTAGAGCATGAAAAATTGAGCAATTTTCCTTTTTGGAGCACCCTCAAATTGTTCCTGGATCAAGAGATACGACTTGATCTAGGTGGAGGGGCAAAGAGGGTGCAAATGTGCTCAGTGATGATGTGGCACTGAAGGGGTCACTGTGAGCAGACTAGGAGAGAAGTAAGGAGTCTCACTTGCAGCTTTCTCACATACACAATGGGGGAATATACACAAAGGTGGAGGCTGAAAACAATTTTCCTCTTCTTAGTTGTGAAAGCCAAAAGAACTCTCTAAGTACAAAAGGAATAGGTGAACCCTATATGTGTGTCTCAAACCAAACTCAGATAACCTAGGTGGCATATTAACTGAGCCACTAACTAGAGTACATAAAGATAGTTGTCATCCAACTATTATTTATGGGCAGTGTACCAACTGCATGTGCAGCTAAACAAGTCGGTGACATAAATGCACAATGGTCACCCTGGCATATCACGAGTGGAGCTCGATATCTCAACGCTCCCCCTCAAGCTCAATCCCAATTCCTGCACACCAAGCAGGTCTCTAAACTTGTGCAGCTTCTCTATGCCCAATGCCTTTGTGAATATGTCAGCTACCTCATCCTCTGTGCTGAAATAAACTAGATTAATAAAACCTACTAGAACCTTCTCCTACACATAGTGATAATGCACCTCAATGTGCTTTGTTCTAGCATGATAGACTGGGTTATTTTCCAAGTGTATACTGCTCATGTTGTCACTCACACATTATACACCATTATCGTCCTTGTGATATGCACTATCATCAAAAAACACATTCTTAAGTGTGTTATCTGAACAAGTACTTATGGTATGGGTGCGTCACTTTGCAAAAAAATCAACACCACATAGGTTGAGGCATATGCAAAGTATTGTGCTCATCGTATATGGTTTGCATAGGCAATCACACATTATACGCCGTTTTTGCTTTAGTGTCATGCACAATCGAAAAAAAACACGGTCCTAGATGTGTTATTTGAACAAGTACTTATGGGATGGGCACGCCACTTTTCATGTAAGTCAATTAAACCTAGTTTAAGGTGTGTGCAAAGTATTGTGCCCATTGGATATGCTTTGCATTGTCGATCAAGCATAAAACACCGTTTTTGCCTTAGTGTGATGCACAACTATAAAAAAACATGATCCTAGGTGTTATTCAAACAAGTACTTATCAGATGGGGGCTCCACTTTGCATGCAAGTTAAGTTCAACTATGTTGAGAGGCATGCAAATTATTGTGCCCATAGGATATGCTTTGCATGGTCGATCACACATTATACACCATTTTTCCCCTAGTGTTATGCACATCCATAAAAAAACACACTCTTAGGTGTGTTATCCGACCAATTACTTATCGGACAGGTGTGAATCTTTGCAAACAAGTCAATACCACCTAGGCTGAGGTGAACGAAAAGTATTGTGCCCATCAAATATGCATTGCCTGGTCGATTGAGCATTAAATACCGTTTTTGCCTTAGTGTCAAGCACATCCGTAAAAAAACACGCTCCTAGGTGTGTTATCCGATCAAATACTTATCGTATGGACACTCCACTTTGCATACAATGCAATAACACCTAGCTTGAGGTACATATAAAGTATTGTGCCCATCGGATATGCTTTGCATGGTATATTAAGCGTTAAACACCGTTTGTGCCTCAGTGTCATGCACAACCATAAAAAAACATGCATTTACGTGTGTTATCCGACCAAGTGCTTATAGGATGGGTGTACCACTTTGCATGCAACTCAACACCACTAGTATTGAGGCACATGCAAAGTATTGTGCCCATCCAATATGCTTTGCATGGTCGAGGGAGCATTAAATACCGTTTTTGCCTTAGTGTCATGCACAACCGTCAAAAAACACTATCCTAGGTGTGTTATTATTCAAACAAGTGCTTCTGGGATGAGCGTGCCACTTTGCATGTGAGTCAATTCCATTGAGTTTAAGGTGCGTGCAAAGTATTTTTCCCATCGGATATGCTTTGCATTGTCGATAAAGCATAACACACCGTTTTTGTCTTAGTGTCATGCACAACCATAAAAAAACACGGTGCTAGATGTGTTATTCAAACAAGTACTTATCGAATGGGGGCTCTACTTTGCACACAAGTCAAGTTCAACTAGGTTAAGGTGCATGCAAAGTATTGTGTCCATCGGATATGATTTGCATGGTCAATTACACATTATACACCGTTTTTCCCCTAGTGATATGCACATCCATAAAAAAAACACACTCTTAGGTGTGTTATCTTACCAAGTACTTATTGGATAGAGTGTGCCTCTTTGAAAACAAGTCAATACCACCTAGGTTGAGGCACAAGAGAAGTATTGCGCCCATCGGATATGCTATCCATGGTCCATTGAGCATTAAATACGGTTTTTGCCTTAGGGTCAAGCACATCCGTAAAAAAACACACTCCTAGGTGTGTTATCCAATCAAGTACTTATCGGACAGACATGCCACTTTGCATGAAACTCAATAACACCTAGGTTGAGGCACGTGCAAATTATTGTGCCCATCAAATATACTTTTGATGGTATATCAAGCATTAAACACCGTTTGTGCCTCAGTGTTATGCACAACCATTAAAAAACACGCTTCTAGGTGTGTTATTTAACCAAGTGCTTATCGAATGGGTATACCACTTTGGATGCAACTCAATACCACTACGTTTGAGGTGCATACAAAGTATTTTGCCCATCGGATATGATTTGCATGGTCAAGGGAGCATTAAATACCATTTTTGCCTTAGTGTTATGCACTACCGTCAAGAAACGCGCTCGTAGGTGTGTTATCTGAACAAGTACTTATGGTATGGGTGCTTCACTTTGCATGCAAATCAATACCACATAGGTTGAGGTATATGAAAATTATTGTGCCCATCAGATATGCTTTGCATAGGCGATCATGCATTATACACCGTTTTTGCCTTAGTGTCATGCACAACTGCAAAAAAACACGGTTCTAGATGTGTTATTTGAACAAGTACTTATGGGATAGGTATGCCACTTTGCATGTAAGTCAATTCCACCTAGTTTAAGGTATGTGCAAAGTATTGTGCCCATCGAATATGCTTTGCATTGTTGATCAAACATAAACCATCGTTTTTGCCTTAGTTTCATGCACAACCATAAAAAAACATGGTCCTAGGTGTGTTATCCAATCAAGTACTTATCAAATGGACATGCCAGTTTGCATGCAAACTCAACAAAACCTAGGTTGAGGTTCGTGCAGAGTATTGTACCTCAGTGTCATGTAGAACCATAAAAAAAGACGCTTTTAGGTGTGTTTTATTCGACCAAGTGCTTATTGGATGGGTGTACCACTTTGCATGGAACTCAATACCACCATGATTGACGCGCATGCAAAGTTTTGTGCCCATCAGATATGCTTTGCATAATCGAGGGAGCATTAAATACCATTTTTGCCTTGGTGTCATCCACAACCGTCCAAAAACACGGTCCTAGGTATCTTATTCGAACAAGTGCTTATTGGATGGGGACATCTCTTTGTGCACAAGTCAATACCACCTAGTTTGAGGTGCGCACAGAGTATTGTGCCCATCGGATAATTGTCAATCATGCATTATATACCATTTTCATCCTTGTGTTATGCACTACCGTTTAAAAATGTGCTCTTAGGTGTGTTATCCGAACAAGTACTTATGGTATGGGCACATCACTTTGCATGCAACTCAATACCACATAGGTTGAGGCATATGCAAAGTATTATTCCCATTGGATATGATTTGCATAGGCGATCACGCATTATACACCGTTTTTGCCTTAGTGTCATGCATAACCGTAAAAAAACACGATCTTAGATGTGTTATTTGAACAAGTACTTATGGGATGGGCGCGCCACTTTGCATATAAGTCGATTTCACCTAGTTTAAGGTGCGTTCAAAGTATTGTTCCCATCGTATATGCTTTACATTGTCGATCAAGCAAAAAACACCGTTTTTGCCTTAGTGTCATGCATAATCATTAAAAAAACATGATCCTAGGTGTGTTATTCAAACAAGTATTTATCAGATGTGGCATCCACTTTGCATGCAAGTCAAGATTAACTATCTTGAGGTGCGTGCAAAGTATTGTGCCCATCGAATATGCTTTGCATGGTCAATCACACATTATATTCCGTTTTCCCCTAGTGATATGGACATCCGTAAAAAAACACGTGTTATCTGACCAAGTACTTATCGAATGGGTGTACCTCGTTGTAAACATGTCAATACCACCTAGGTTGAGGCACAGGAAAAGTATTGTGACCAACAGATATGCTATGCATGGTCGATTGAGAATTAAATACAGTTTTTGCCTTAGTGTCAAAAGCACATCCGTAAAAAAAGATGCTTGTAGGTGTGTTATCCAATCAAGTACTTATCGAATGGACACACCACTTTGCATGAAACTCAATAACACCTAGTTTGAGGTGTGTGCAAAGTATTGTGTCTATCGGATATGCTTTCATGGTATATCAAGCATTAAACACCGTTTGTACCTCAGTGTCACGCACAACCATTAAAAAACACGCTTTTAGGTATGTTATCCAACCAAGTGCTTATTGGATGGGTGTACCACTTTGCATGCAACTCATTACCACTGTGTTTGAGGTGCATGCAAAGTATTGTGCCCATCAGATATGCTTTGCATGGTCGAGGGAGGATTAAATACCGTTTTTGCCTTTGTGTCATGCACAACTGTCAAAAAACACGATCCTAGGTATGTTATTCGAACAAGTGCTTATCGCATGGGGGCACCTCTTTGCACACAAGTTAATACCACCTAGGTTAAGGAGCAAACAAAGTATTGTGACCATTGGATATGCTTTGCATTTTCAATCACACATTATACACCATTTTCGTCCTTATGTTATGCACTACCGTCAAAAAACGTGCTCCTAAGTGTGTTATCCGAACAAGTACTTATGGTATGGGCATGTCACTTTACATGCAACCCAATACCACATATTTTGAGGCATATGAAAAGTATTTTGCCCATCAGATATGCTTTGCATAGGCGATCATGCATTAATACACTGTTTTTGCCTTAGTGTCATGCATAACCATAAAAAATCACGGTCCTAGATGTGTTATTTGAACAAGTACTTATGGGATGGGCATGCCACTTTGCATGTAAGTCAATTTCACCTACTTTAATGTGTGTGAAAAGTATTGTGCCCATTGGATATGCTTTGAATTGTCGATCAAGCATAAAACACAGTTTTTGCCTTAGTGTCATTCACAACCATAAAAAAACATGGTCCTAGGTGTGTTATTCAATCAAGTACTTATTGGATGGAACCTCCACTTAGCACGCAAGTCATGTTCATCAACCAGGTTGAGGCGTGTGTAAAGTATTATGCCCATCGGATATGCTTTGCATGGTCGATCACACATTATACATTGTTTTCCCCCTAGTGATATGCACATCCGTTAAAAAACACGCTCTTAGGTGTATTATCTGACCAAGTACTTATTGGATGGGTGTGCCTCTTTGTACACAAGTCAATACCACCTAGGTTAAGGCATAGGTAAATTATTGTGCCCATTGGATATGCTTTGCATGGTCGATCGAATATTAAATATCATTTTTGCCTTAGTATCATGCACATATTCCATAAAAAAACACACTCCTAGGTGTGTTATCCGATCAAGTACTTATCAGATGGGGGAACCACTTTGCATGAAACTCAATACCACGCGTTCTTCCACGAGAAGGTCTAGGTACCATTTAGACACTTCATCAATTAAGACCATGGGAAACCAAGCCACCTTGGTTTCATGGGATTGATCTCCACCTGCATGGCATGCGGCATCAAAATGCTGGAGGAATCCGGCTGGATCTCCCCGACCATTATATTTGGGAAGTTCCAGTTTTCCCAAGGGGCATCGGCCTTGATTGTTGTTATTTCTTCGATTGAAGAAATTATCAGCCTCTGCATCGAGGTCGATATCCCCATCATTGTCATGACAGCGTCTAGCCATGTTGGGGCATGGAGGAGTTAGAGGAAGTGGTTGAATCTCAGGGGGGGATTTGGGGTAGAGGATTGGTGGAGCCGATTGTTGCAGTGGAGTTATATGTGGATTTGGCAAGCGGTGGAGTCGAATGCATTGGTCGGAACGTAGCTGCATGCAGATTGGGCAAGATTTGCATGCAGATTGGGCAAGATTTGCCAAGGGTGTCTCTTTTACAAGTGTGGGTATGGATGTAGTGTTGTTGGGAGGGTTAGAGTGGTGTTAGTGTGTGTAGGGACCATCATGTTAATAATGTGCCTAAGATTGTCCTACGTGTATAGGGAAACATGCCGATGCAGATGGATCGTTAATCGGAGGTCACGGTGTGAAAATACGAGTGAATTTGTGCAAAACGAGGCCCATATGGGGGTGCACATGAACATGTGGTAGGGATGCCAAAATGGTGTGCAATGGGCTAGAAAAATACCTCGTAGTGTAGTGTTTTTGTGAATACAAAGTTTGCCCAATTCCGTTGAGCAATGCATAAGTTATGGAGCGTGCCCTCAAATGGGTATGCATCACTTTAGCACAACATTGGAGGCCCGTTAATCCATGCCTAATGTTCTCAGGTAACAATGCTAGAGCCAATGATATTTGTGTCTTTGATTAATGCCTATCCATGGGGTCTTTGAAAGCTGCTTATGTATAAGGATTCTAAGTTGAATCTTATCTTTAATCAATTGTGGGTCATCAACCATTGGATATTATTTGAAAAACTCTTCCAATGTTGATTATCTAGTGTCTAACACACACTTCTCCACACACTCAAATGGTAGGCCCATGTAAGCATGATGCAAATTTCATAAGAATGGAGTTCGTTGTGTTCTTTATTGTAATTAACTTTGTGTTCATTGATTATTTAAAATATGAATATATTTTAGATTCTCTCTCAATACTTGGTTTTTTCATGCATGTTTTGCCAGAAATAAAAATTGGCTCAAAGTCATTAGGCGGCATCTTTGTATAGGGATAAGTAAGATGAGCAAGGAGCAAATAACAGACATAACTAGCAATGCAATACGGATAGAGTGTTTCTACAATGAGCTCATAGCCAACACAATGGGAGAGACGTTGCCCAAGAGTGAAATGAATGAAGGTGGAGTACGTCACATAATCAATAACATCATAGGAAATATGAAGAAATGTGCAGAAGACTTGCGAGATGACGTGCCTCCTAATATTGACATGGAAAAATTAGGTTTTTGGGATTTGAAGTGGAAAGAGGAGAAGGGTAGAAGCAAGAGGGCAAAAGACATAGATTCACATTTCACTATTTCAAAGAGAGTGCGATATGAGCAATCAAAACATTCATGTGATCCAACTTCTGAGGCATGGTTAGCTATTGACGGTAGTCGCGGGGATGCTTCTCACAAAGCACATTCATTTAGGAATGGTGATTGTTCAATTGTGTTAGGTATCCCCCATGAGGCTATAGAGGAGGGTGAGAATCTTGGTGCTGGCTCATTTGGAGTATGCTTTAAAGTCACTTTTAATGGCATCTCTTTCTTTCCTCGAAGTATTACTTATGCGGCAAAGCGCTACTACAAAGGGAACATGTCTCACACCTTAAAGTCATTTGACAAAGAATATGGAATGCAAATCTTACATCCAGGTATTGTCAGATGCATAGGATTTACTAGAAGCTTGCCTTGGATCAACATTTTTCCATACTTCAATGGAGGGAGTATTGGAGACATGATGATGCAGCTACCCTTTGAGAAAGGGACTTTCAGATGCAAGTGTTATGCTTGAAAGGCAATGGAGTCACTAGGAGAGAACCAAATCCAATACTAAGTGATGTACAGCTTACGAGATTAAAGGCATTTGTGGAAGCTACCCCAGACATCATACACGCATTGGTTGATGCATTAGCAGCTGTACACCAAGAAGGCATTATACATTGTGATCTACACCCTTTCAATGTCATGCTAGATTTTACCAAGAATCATAGTCCACGGGTTGGCATCATTGATTGGGGATTGCTGCTTCGATACAGTGAATCAAGAGAAGCTGTTAATTTTGTGAAGCGTACTCCAGATATGGATGATGTGACTTATAAGATCAAGAAGAGTACAGCAATAAGACAAAATCGACTCCGGCCTTGGCAAGCTCCAGAAATAATCGACCCTGAGAACACCAATGCTTACAGTTTAGAATCAGATGTGTTTGCCATGGGATACATGATTAAAGAGGTTATTAATTTTTATAAGGAGTGTAAGGAATACTACTTCAAAGAGGATTACACAAAACAGTCAGCATGGAGTGGCAAGTTGCAGCAGATTTATTTCAATGCAACTAACTATATGTTTGTGGAAAAACAAAATAGAATGACACTGGCCGAGATGAATAATCGACTAGCAAGATTTAACACTCAACCCCATGCATGTTTGCGGCCTGCAGTTGAGATGATGCCTCAGTTTTATTAATCCGATTTTATTATAAAGCTACTCTTGGACAATTATGTTTATAAACTATAATGTTACTCTTTCAATGCATTTTGAGTACTAGTATATGCATCTATACTATTTGAATTTAATAAAGTACTATAATATATATATTTTTTAAATTCTCAAATTTTTATCTTCGTGCTGTAACTTCTTGCATTTTGAATACTAGTATATGTGTTTATAGTATTTGAATTTAATAAAGTGTAAAGTGTCTTAGAATGTATTTTTATTTTTTTTTTTAAATTTTATATTTGTGTATTAGAATTGTGTATTAATTTGGGAAGAGTTTGTGTTTATTATGGTTAAACTCAAACCCATGAGTCATGCATACAAATTTTTATTATAGTGATTGAATTTAAACTCACCAGTTATGCACAAATTGGCAATCTAAATTTTGCAGGTCATGCACACACAGGTGGAGGGGGGTTATAATTAAGGTTCTCATTTTATTTTGAAGTACATCGGTCTCCTATCATGGCATCTTTTTTCAGGATTCAAGTGATTGACTATGATAATAAGGAGGAATTAGGTGTTGTTAGGGTGACAAGAGACACAGGTCATCCCACATTCTCTCATGTTCGTGAACAAATTGAAGGTGATGAGCTTCTATTGGAACCCTTTGAGTTTGTTGAGGACGAATATATAATAACCAAATGGCAAGAGGAACGATGGACAATCAATGATCAACTCTTAGTGCACATCAAGAGAAGTCTATGCCGCATAGAGGAAACTCCTTATCCATGTAAAAGACATTGCACTCAACTAGCTGATGACATAAATCTTGATGCCCAAGTGCACATGTCTTCAAAGCTTTCTAGTAGATTACTAAGCCCAACTATTCTTGAATGTTGGCAACGTGAATCTGATAGAGTTAGATCAAAGCTAAAGGAAATGGTAGTGTCAAGGGATGATAAGTTTGAGTTGCATTCTGAGGACTTCAATGGGGTGCCCCATGTGCGAATTTGGTGTCATGAGTGTAATGAACTTTATGGTAAAGGATTGATGAGGGATTGATAGAAGGCAAGCATGCAGCATACAATTGCTTCTCTAACTTCATGAGATTTCACATATTGGAAAGTAAAAAGCATGAGCTCAAGTATATGGTTGCTCGAGGACTACGAAAAGAAGATATGCCCAAAGTAGTGCATCAACCGACAAAGGATGACAAAAGAGAGATAGAAGATGCGATAGAGAAGATGAAATCTTTTATGTCCACAAATGAAGGTATTATTTGTTCCTTTATTCCTCAATCAGTATTTGCCATCTTCTTACATTAAGTCTCTTACTCATCTCCTATCGTTTCAATAGGTTGGGATTTTGAGGTTGTTGAAGCTACAATACATGATTTTAAGGACAAAAGCTTGGTGAAGGTGCGATGCAAATATGATGATGCATGGTTGCGTTTATGTCCTCCAAGATCAGATTTGTACACGGTTCTCAATGAACACACAAAGTCAAACTCTCATACCAAGTCGCTCATGAGAAAAGATGAAAATCCAAAGGTAGCACTCACTGGCTTGCGAGGGCGTCCTCGAAAGGATAAGGATCATGATCCAAAGCAAAGATCTCTTAGCAACTTTTTGGTTTCAACAAAAACTAGAAGCCCAAGTACGAGTGCTTTCTCTGTTAATTCAAGTTTTAATAGAGAAAATGAATCTTCTTTTGTACGCAAGCAATGGGATGCTATTTTAAACTTATGGAATGAGAAGCTAAAGACCACGGTTGTCCAATTATTGGACATGCATCTGATGGTGATAGTCGACGAAGAACATTGATGATCTCCGATTATCTAGATAAAAGAGTTAGTAGATTTGGGATAAAATGGGATGGATGGCCTCTCTCAGCAAAAGTTTTGGAAAATCAAGTTTTTGGGCTGCATGATCAAGATTTTGTACATAATGGAAAAAAGTTAGTCAATGTTCTTGACAAGCCTAAGCGTCAATTGGCTATTGGCAATGTTTGGATCACCTTAAATCATGTCATTATTGTGTATGATGCTTTTTCTATCGACAAGCATATGCTAAGGGAGGGAGACATTAGGCGAGATGACCGCCAAAATTGGGCTGGAGCTCAAAGAATATGCAGTAAACAAGTGCAATGGTGCTTGGGAGAATTGGCAAACAATGGAATTCATAGAAAAGAGAGGAGCATGCTAGGAACACAAGCTTATCTTGAAATTGCTGGGGATTACATCGACATCTTCTTATCTCCACATTTGAATCTTGTGGATCGAGTCTATCTTGCGGGCAAAGTCTCTTTTTTCTTTCAAATTTGGAGGTCTTGGATTGTTCATCATGCCAACTATACGTTGAATAGAAACTTCATAACTAAGGAAGCTTTCTTAGATGTGCAACTCTCATGCCATTTTGTGGTCCTAATGATCAAGTACTTTAGAGAATTTTGTCCAAGCCTAAGGTGTCCTTTACATCTTACAGGTTCAGATGCAGTTGAAATCTTCTTCAGCAAGATTGGAAGCATGGTGGGACAAGAACGCGCTTATGACTTGATGGATATGCTACATAGTGCAGGTAGTATGAATAGGCTTGCACACTTTGAATGCAAAGAGGATAGTCCTCTATTTACAAGGGCACATAAGAGAATTGAATCTCAAAGAGAACATGCGAGAAGCTAATCTAGGGGACTATGAGTGTGTGTCAACTGATGATAAAATCATCGAAGCATTGAAGAAGGGACTAAAAAGTGCTCAAGAAAGGTGTGAAAGTTTGCATATGAAGCCAAAGGGTGAGAATATGAAGTGGTGGATGGAACCTTGGTCAAATGGATTTGCAGATGCATATTCACAAGAATCTAATTCTGAAGAAGAAGACCAATGTCAAGCAGATCATGTGTCAGAAATAGATGATAATGACAACGATGCCTCCATAAGTGAAATCACACATGTGGTGGATTCTCTCCTAGATGAACAAGAAGCAGTGAGCCCAGTTGTTACCATTGATGGTAAAACTCTCTTCAAGTCCACATTGGTAAGCCAACTTAATGGAAATCCCACACTCTCTAAAGATAGACTCACAAGGGTTCGCCAAGGAGTATACTACTCTAAGGAAGATATACCTCTTGCTACATCAAATGAGAACCTATTTGGAATAGGTTCCGATTGTGCCGTATTCTTTCATGAAGAACACAAAACAAGGAAAAGCAAAAGGAAATGCAATCCAAGATCTTTGCAAAAAAAGAAAAGACAAGCTATATGGTACCTTGGACGAGTTCAAAAAATGAGGAGAAAGGTTGGTGGGGGGTATGTGGAATATAAAAGAGGGTTCAACCTTTCAGATAGACCTTTTGGAGTAGAAGTCCAGCTTGGGTGGTATCAAAAGGCAAAAGGTTCAAGATGCTTCACATATGACCTTACAGACCTTGACATGATAAATATTGAGAGCATAATTGCATTGGCAAACCTCACCTATGAGTGTAATAGCAATAAGTATACTTTAGATGAGAATGATTGGAATGTATTTAATGACTTTGTAAAGGGGCATTAAACGCACTTGGTAGGGGCTTCTTTGTTATCTTTCTAATATGATAAAAGCTTTATTACGATTATTACTATGTGCTGAGTTTAGTTTGATTTCTCTTGATGGATTTTTTAAATTATTTTTTTGCAGGACCTTGAATCACAGAAGTGGATGATTTGCAACCGCCTGGGTACTTTTGTTTATATGAATGCCATTAAGCAAGTTTAAAAATGCTATTTCAGCATCGGGTACAACAAGATGTTGTATGAATGTAGCCTCTATGGTTTTAATACCATGGTTTGATATGACTTAGTGGATGTTTGTATTTGGCAAGAAATAAATATTATATATCGTCATTGAATGCTTTGTAAAATTGGCTAATCTATCATCCCTTCTCCTAGCTAAAACACCCATACATATGGTTTTGTAAAAAATTGAAAGATATAAAGCATTTATAAAAGCTCCCAATCTTTCATGTAGTATTTTTATAAAGGTTGTTTCTTGAGCTCTTTACGTGTTTCAAGTGACTTTGCACAATTCTTTGCTCTTGGTGTACGGCACACATGATTTGTCTTGTTTGATATTTGTTCCTCTTAATTTTTGCACATATGTCTTTATTCTTTGTTTCTCTTGCCTTATGGCATCATCAAGACACAAACCCATCTTAAACTTATGCATTGCCCATTATTGCAGTCGGTACCTCAATTTTTTGTGTGTAGATTCAAATAATGCAGTTGATGTAGAGATCTTGCAGTTTAAATATCTCATCCTACCTAAAGGGACTCCAAAAGTAGTAGTGTATGACTCACATAAGGACTTTTAAAATTCCTCTAGGAAAATAAATATACTTACAGAAGGGGATTTATAAAATTTCTCAAAATTTACAGAGGGGATACTAGGAAATACTACAAATAGGCTACATAGGGATTTAGAAAAGAACCCTTACACGCACGTGATATAGACATATTACACACAAGTGGAATAAAAATAATATTGCTCATAAGATCAATGAAAGGAGTCAAAAAAGCGAAGGCCATGATGACTTAAGTGTAAGTGACCCCCCCGAGTCTCTCTCTCTCTCTTTCTCTCTCTCTCTCACCTTCAAAAAGAAATAAAAATTAAATGAAAAGCATTTGACAAAGGATTATTAAAAGGTCTTAAAAATGTTATGTGTGTGTGTGTGTGAATATATAAACTAAGCACAAAATTTTGAAAAAAAAATCTCATTTAAACCACTCACTGCCGTGGCATCGCACGTCAGCAACTCGCCTCGTGGCTGTCTGACAGACAATGTGCATCCATGTGGACTAACATGTGCCTTCCTCACAACCCCTCATCCAGACTATGCTTCCCCTTCTACTATTGATAAAACAGAAAAAGAGGTCAATCACTGTGCTCTGTCTGTTGCGTTGCCAACTATGCCCTTCTACGTTGCCATCCACTCTATCAGTGTGTAGCCAATCCTTCAGCTCCACTGTTCCAATCTGCGCGATTGTTCTTTGCTATGCACACTCCATCACTCGTTAGCTGTGAAGACTAGTCACCATGACACCAATCTATTCTCACATCTCTAGTCAGTCCCATTGCCAAAGTTCCCAACTCATATCTGCTTGCTGTCTACAGTCATGACTTGCCGCCTCTGAGTCCTCACTCGTGTTAGTGAATGGCTTCTCTCTTCTGCCTTGCTCCTACACAGTGATGCCCCAGTGCCTCTGCTATGGCGTGTCAAGATGGAAAGGGCACCATAACAACACATGGCAAATCTCCTAGCTCTCCCTCCACTCCACCTCTTATTGCCAAAGATATTTCTGTCCAACCACAGAAGGACACAATACAAAAGAGAGGCTTAGAGTCCCACCAATACATGGTCCTCTGACCTTACCAAAATGTTGTACTACTATCTTGCTGTCACTCTCTGTCAGTGATCCCTTCCACCTTGCTATCCGGGTAGCCAGCCTAGGTGGGCAGCACCTTGAGCTAAGACTACAGCCCTTGTATGTCT
Source organism: Dipteris shenzhenensis (assembly GCF_047967505.1). Taxonomy (NCBI): domain Eukaryota; kingdom Viridiplantae; phylum Streptophyta; class Polypodiopsida; order Gleicheniales; family Dipteridaceae; genus Dipteris; species Dipteris shenzhenensis. The sequence continues at coordinate 21,303,924 of NC_141600.1, forward strand.
CCTTCAGCTCCTATGTATAGGCCCAAGGATGGACCTATTGCTGCTGCTCCTTGATACTGCATTGCCGCTCCTTCCTACTCCTGGATTGGTGCTCCAAGTGATGCCTTATGAGCCCTAGAAGGGGCCCTTTTATAAGGCCCAAAACCAACCGAACCAGTAGGGGGAAATGGGCCGACGCAGCAGCCCCCCCTATTGGCTGACTTGCCTACTAGGCTGAGCCAGTAGGGCTCTATTTAAGGCCCCACGGCCAGCCCTTTTACTGCTGCTCCCGGCCACCTGGGTACCTAGCATATCTGCCCTATCCCAGGGCCTATTGTAGGCCTGCCACCTGCCCTATCCTAGGGCCTATTGCAGGCCTTTCTACTCTTGGATTGCTGCTCCAAGTGATGCCTTATGAGCCCCAAAAGGGGCTCTTTTATAAGGCCCAAAACCAACTGATCCAGTAGGGGGAAATGGGCCAACCCAGCAGCCCCCCTATTGGCTGACCTACCCACACGGCCGACCCAATAGGGCTCTATCTAAGGCCCCATGGCCAGCCCTTTTACTACTGCTCTTGGCCACCTGGGTGCCTAGCATATCTGCCCTATCCCAGGGCCTATTGTAGGCCTGCCACCTGCCCATAACCCTCGCCTATCTGCTCCATCTTCCCTACCATTTGTCCAGGGCCTTTCCTGCCCCAAACCGTGGTCCAATGCAAGCCCTAAGGGTTTGCCAGACACCTATAGATCTGCACCATAGCTGCACCTCCTTCTTGCCTTGGATCCGCCTTTTGTCAGGCCACGTGGACCTCTATATAGTCTGCTCCAAGCATCCGTACCAAGTTGTACCCATCCTGACAACATCGTGGTCTTTCTCAGTCTCTTTACGCAGCTTGTTGTTGTCCATCTTGGTGCCAGGTACTCATTTCTTGTGTTGCACACATGGCTACCCATGTGCTGCCCATGTGGTAGTCCCCTTGCTCTGCTGTGAGGTGCTTGCCCATGTGGCAAGCCCCTCTCTTTCTTTTTCCCTCGGGGCATGCTGCCCACAAAGGCATCCAATCAAATGCTCATGTGGTAGCCCTGGCCCTAGGTCCACCTCCCCCACGCTCTCCTCATTTGGGAACTTACAGATGGGGAGGTGACCTGCCCATTGCCAACATAAATGTATTCCCAATAGGGCTGAATACAACTCAAAGAATAAGTACTGTATGGAGGGATAAACCCTCACTGTAGATAAGCAGAAGAGGGATGCTTTGATGTAGACCCTAATGCTGCTGCTACTGTCCAAAATGAAGGGGCCTGGAAGATGTCCTGGGCCTGGAAGATGCCAAGGATGAACCAGATTCGCTGCTCCTAATCCTAGCCTGACCTCAGCTGCAAAATACTACTATTGGCTGCACTCTTCAACCCTGGAAGTGAATGACGAAAGAGGCCAAGGCGGCTACCTTTTATAGGCTCCCTTGGGCCTTAGAAATGACCGACCAAGGCAAGCAACCCCTTGGCCAAATCTGTCCTGACCAAGCTGGTCGGGCTGCATCTGCTCCAATCACCGACTGCCATGTTGCTGATGTGGCTATTGTGCACTAATGTGGTGCTGTCTGTATGATTGTCTACTGTCGTTGACTACCTATGTGACAGCCGACTTGGCTACCTATGTGGCAGCTAATGTGGTTGCTTGCATGGCAATGTGTGTTGGCTGTAGCTAGCATGGCCACGGGCTCTGCAGACTTCCATCACTCTCTCCTTTCCTCACTGCTTCCATCACTCTCTCCTTCTCTCTTTCTCTCTACATCTCCCACTCTTTCAAGGCACACCCACAGATCACTGCATCCCCCTATTGGCTGACCTGCCTATTGGGCTGAGCCAGTAGGGCTCTATTTAAGGCCCCACGGCCAGCCCTTTTACTGCTGCTCCCGGCCACCTGGGTGCCTAGCATATCTGCCCTATCCCAGGGCCTATTGTAGGCCTGCCACCTGCCCTATCCTAGGGCCTATTGCAGGCCTTTCTACTCTTGGATTGCTGCTCCAAGTGATGCCTTATGAGCCCCAGAAGGGGCCCTTTTATAAGGCCCAAAACCAACCGATCCAGTAGGGTGAAATGGGCCAACCCAGCAGCCCCGCTATTGGCTGACCTACCCACTGGGCCGACCCAATAGGGCTCTATCTAAGGCCCCATGGCCAACCCTTTTACTACTGCTCTTGGCCACCTGGGTGCCTAGCATATTTGCCCTATCCCAGGGCCTATTGTAGGCCTGCCACCTGCCCATAACCCTCGCCTATCTGTTCCATCTTCCTTGCCATTTGTCCAGGGCCTTTCCTGCCCCAAACCGTGGTCCACCAATGCAAGCCCTAAGGGTTTGCCAGACACCTATAGATCTGCACCACAGCTGCACCTCCTTCCTGCCTTGGATCCGCCTTTTGTCAGGCCACGTGCACCTCTATATAGTCTGCTGCAAGCATCCGTACCAAGTTGTACCCATGCTGACAACATCATGGTCTTTCTCAGTCTCTTTACGCAGCCTGTTGTTGTCCATCTTGGTGCCAGGTACTCATTTCTTGTGTTGCACACATGGCTACCCATGTGCTGCCCATGTGGTAGTCCCCTTGCTCTGCTGTGAGGTGCTTGCCCATGTGGCAACCCCCTCTCTTTCTTTTTCCCTCGGGGCATGCTGCCCACAAAGGCATCCAATCAAATGCTCATGTGGTAGCCCTGGCCCTAGGTCCACCTCCCCCACGCTCTCCTCATTTGGGAACTTACAGATGGGGAGGTGACCTGCCCATTGCCAACATAAATGTATTCCCAATAGGGCTGAATACAACTCAAAGAATAAGTACTGTATCGAGGGATAAACCCTCACTGTAGATAAGCAGAAGAGGGATGCTTTGATGCAGACCCTAATGCTGTTGCTGCTGTCCAAAATGAAGGGGCCTGGAAGATGCCAAGGACGAACCAGATTCGCTGCTCCTAATCCTAGCCTGACCTCAGCTGCAAAATACTACTGTTGGCTGCACTCTTCAACCCTGGAAGTGAATGACGAAAGAGGCCAAGGCGGCTACCTTTTATAGGCTCCCTTGGGCCTTAGAAATGACCGACCAAGGCAAGCAACCCCTTGGCCAAATCTGTCCCGACCAAGCTGGTCGGGCTGCATCTGCTCCAATCACCGACTGCCATGTTGCTGATGTGGCTATTGTGCACTAATGTGGTCCTGTCTATATGATTGTTTGCTGTCGTTGACTACCTATGTGACAGCCGACTTGGCTACCTATGTGGAAGCTAATGTGGTTGCTTGCATGGCAATGTGTGTTGGCTGTAGCTAGCATGGCCACGGGCTCTGCAGACTTCCATCACTCTCTCCTTTCCTCACTGCTTCCATCACTCTCTCCTTCTCTCTTTCTCTCTACATCTCCCACTCTTTCAAGGCACACCCACAGATCACTGCATCCCCCTATTGGCTGACCTGCCTACTGGGCTAAGCCAGTAGGGCTCTATTTAAGGCCCCACGGCCAGCCCTTTTACTGCTGCTCCCGGCCACCTGGGTGCCTAGCATATCTGCCCTATCCCAGGGCCTATTGTAGGCCTGCCACCTGCCCTATCCTAGGGCCTATTGCAGGCCTTTCTACTCTTGGATTGCTGCTCCAAGTGATGCCTTATGAGCCCCAGAAGGGGCCCTTTTATAAGGCCCAAAACCAACCGATCTAGTAGGGGGAAATGGGCCAACCTAGCAGCCCCCCTATTGGCTGACCTACCCACTCGGCCGACCCAATAGGGCTCTATCTAAGGCCCCATGGCCAGCCCTTTTACTGCTGCTCTTGGCCACCTGGGTGCCTAGCATATCTGCCCTATCCTAGGGCCTATTGTAGGCCTGCCACCTACCCATAACCCTCGCCTATCTGCTCCATCTTCCCTGCCATTTGTCCAGGGCCTTTCCTGCCCCAAACCATGGTCCAATGCAAGCCCTAAGGGTTTGCCAGACACCTATAGATCTGCACCACAGCTGCACCTCCTTCTTGCCTTGGATCCGCCTTTTGTGAGGCCATGTGGACCTCTATATAGTCTGCTCCAACAAGCATCCGTACCAAGTTGTACCCATCCTAACAACATCGTGGTCTTTCTCAGTCTCTTTACGCAGCCTGTTGTTGTCCATCTTGGTGCCAGGTACTCATTTCTTGTGTTGCACACATGGCTACCCATGTGCTGCCCATGTGGTAGTCCCCTTGCTCTGCTGTGAGGTTCTTGCCCATGTGGCAGCCCCCTCTCTTTCTTTTTCCCTCGGGGCATGCTGCCCACAAAGGAATCCAATCATTGCCACCATGTGGTGCCCTTCTCGGCAACATTAAAAGCATGCATTATGTACTTATTATGTAGGATATGGACATGTCCGCAAATGGAAATGGTTGGCACATGATTAGTTGGGTATATAGAGAGGTTGAGGCATTTTCTCCCTCTCGCATCCTCTCCAACGTTTCAAGCAACCACAATGTATGCAACTTTAGCATAATGTTAGCTCAAGCATCAACACTTGGATGTGTACATTGACATAAATGTAGTTGCCTAATTCACAGGTAGAACCATCCACTTCAGCTCCTGAATAGTGGGCAACACATTGTACAACTTTTTGCAAGTTTGGTGCCCTCCCACAAACATTTGGAGACAATGTTCATAGAAGCAATAGCTATCAAACTCGGCACCCAACAACAATTAAATTTCAGTTAAGAAAGATACCAGACTCATTGACTCCAATTTTTGTAAAAAATTAAGGGGACAACAGTAATGCAAAATTTGGTAAGCAAGTAGGATTGCTAAGGAAGCGAATAATTCTTTCAAAAACCTTCTTCCACCCAAGAATCAGCCCACGGCTAGTGATACTCATTGCTCTACAAATCTTCCAACACTGGCTTTGGAGGCACCTCCCTTGATCCCATCGCTAATTTGTAGAGCTCAAAGGATGGTTCATTTGCCTCCTCAATGTTGGTTTAATAGGCAATGATGACTGTTATCTGCTTGCCTCCTACACCAAGGATGCAGCGTTGTCGATATGATCGCACCCATGCCTCCAACTATTGCAACCATCTTCTCCTTGCCAGAGAAGAGAAGCAACTTCACTTGGCTGACTGTATCATCAAGACCTACCACAAACTCAAGTACTGGCTATACATTTGCTCCAACTTGCCTCTAGACCTGATCATTACCTGTAGCAGCATGGTCTCTAGTTCTATCAGCTTGACTAACCCACTCCATGAGAAGAGATGTATTTTGATCACTGGCACCCTGTAAGTGGGTCGTTGGATTGACTGATTCTCACAGCTTCTATTGCTATTGTAGAACCAGCTGCTGGTATTCATGTACATGCTGCAAACGTAGCATGCCTAAAGCCATCTCAACTTTGAGATGGCTTTGTTGTAGGGAAGTTTCTGAATGGGGTGCTAGACAGTGAGCTACATGCAGTTGTGCACCAGCGATCTCCCCACCTCAAGCTTTTCCTAGAAATCGACCAAGGAGTTTCCCGGTCATTGGTGTTGAAATATCGAGGCATATTTCAGAGAAGATGGGGTGATGGGTATCAAGGTCCTTGGCCAACGCCCTGAGTGTTTCTTGCGCCACACCATCTTTTGCAGCTACAGTGGAGGGCTCATTGTAGACTTGAGTGACTCCACCATGCCCTCCTTGTGTCTCCATCGCTAGCTCCTTAGATCCATCAATAGCCTTGCTCATAAATCTGCCACCTCCCTATTTGTGAGCAATGGAGAATTCGGCATTTTTGCAGTCGTTGGAGGGGTCTATAGAGAGATCTTCTCGTTGGTCGAGCCTCAGTTTGCAGGGGTACGTGGCGATGAATAATTCTCAAGCTCAGCTTGGCTAGGCGCTACTGAGATCTGTGAGGTGACTATGAAGGGAGAGGCAGATCTCTTGCCGATAGCATGACTGTCTCTAGCAGCATTCTTGCAAGCTTTTTGAGGTTCGCTCGGCACTTGTGTTCTTCCCAATCTTCTCCCTCCCCATGAACGTTAGAGAATGCAGCACCCATCGAGCACTGGAATCACTCCTTGACTTTGCTTTGGCAGGAAGAAAAACTCTCAGGAGATAACCGCTACAACTTCATCAGCAAATCATAAAACTGTTATTTCTTTGCATTTCGAAAAAACCTGTGAGCAAACTTGGAAATGACGCTGCTGCACACAAACGTCCGTGGATCCATCCATGGTCTTGATTCTGGCACCTCTGATCAGATCTCCTAGACTGCAAGATGTTCTCGATAACGGTAGATAGAGGTTGAAGTTTGATAGCGCTTTCCAATATGTGATTCTCTTCCACTGCAAGGTTGGCAAAGATCGGCTGCATCCATTACGTGACTTTGATTTGCCATGGGTTGGCCAGGTGGTTCTTATTTGCTTTTGTCATGTGGAGCTTGCGTGAGTTGCTTTGTCTACCTTGGTTGAGGGAGACTTCAGAGCTTGGATTGGAAATTTCAGGTGCGACTTGCAACTTGTGATCAACATCACAACAATGGCGAACCTCCCACGTCCGTCTCATCCCCCAGCTCCACCACCCTCGGAAGCTCCCTGTCCCCATTGTTCTCGCTCCCACCGTCAGCCATGGCGTCGTATCCACCACCGTTCCAACCTCCAGACCTCCGTTCCCCGCTGCTGTTGATTACCCCCCCCCTCACCATCGCTCTGAACCTTCCCATTGCTACCACATTTTCAGACCAATGGGGAGAAAAATGGATAGATAGCTACCTTGCAATCCCTCGCACCGTTAAGGAGAGATATCATGTGCTCAAAAACTTCGCCCTTGTTCTTTGCTTGCAAGCTGTCGTTCATGTCTTGCTTGTGGGGTGAGGAGTCTCTCAGCCTTGCATAAAGTTCATGGCAAATTGAATGCAAGGGAGCTAGTGGCTATGGTAGATTAACTGGGCAAGGGGAGAAATCACTAAAGCCTTTCTCTTGTAGGAGTCGTGGGCTGCAAGGCAATGGAGAGCAGGTGGTCAACCGAGAAGAAAGAGCGCCAAATTCAAATTTCAAAATGTGCCTTGTCCTATCGAAACCTCCTTTCTACTTCTTCCCAAGCTCCCCTTCAACTCCCTCTCCACATGACACGTGGCACATTCTTGCAACTCCCTCTCCACACGACACGTGGGACATTCTTGCCTCCCTCCCTCCTTAAGAAATAGTATAGAAGGCAATACAGGGTACAGAGAATTGCAGACCAGACAGGGTAGAGAGTTGCAAACCAGCCTATTTTATATAAGGCAATACAGGCCCCAGGGTTGAGAGAGTTGCCGACCCGATAGGGAGAGTTTTGCAGACCAGACTGAGAGGCTTTTTTGAAGTTGGCAGGTAGAGACATTACATTCACAAGAACGTCGTAGCAAGATAGGAGGTGCCTTAACTTGAAAATGAGTGATGGAACTTTTAACCACATCGATGGGACTAGGATGGTTTAGAGACCCCCATGGTCTAGACACTCACTACTTTAGTCAAGTCACTTGCTAAAAGCCTTTAACATCTTAGAGTGAATGGTCCACAAGAGGGACACTCCCTTTGAGAAGTGCCCACTTCATTAAAAGGGCTTCTTTTTTTTGGCTTGAAATCTCCAAAGTTCTTTAAGATCCCTACTTGGCTCTTTAAGCATGGAAATCTATTTATCATCTTTATTTCCATCCTATACCACTAATATATGATAGGTTTAAGATAGGGAAGGGTCTTTACCCTCAAGTAGAAATGCCAATCATGTGCAATAGTAGAGTGATGTTTGATGGTGACTTCACTTCGGGAACATGTCCCGTACATGCCCAAGGAGCATCCACTCAAGCCAAGTTGGATGAATTTTGGGAATGTCTCCACCCTATGGTAGGATTCCTAGAAATTTCCAAGTGTGCAAGTCAAAAGTGACCTATTGGGCTAAATACATGTGACCCAATGACTTTACAAAACATGAATAACCACTTTTTCTCCCATCCTCGACCATGGCATCAAGACCCTAGGAACTAGAATGGGATCCTTTTTCTTAGGGATTAGAAAGAATGGGATACTTAGGAGCTAGGGGCATGGCCGCACACACACACACATGTCCAAGTCCCTAGCTCCTAAATACTCTTTTCTATCTAAAACATCCTAGTTCTTTTGAGTGTTACAATAGCATGGGATGGGAATATGATAGAACCACATTTGAATATGGATGGGATGTGACCATCTTTTCTCATGTTATGAGACCCTTAGGTCGTTCTCATTGAATTTGATGCAAGCACCTATTCAACAATTATAACATTTTTGCACCTTAACAACATAAAAGCTCCATAAAACTTCGAAAGGGGGGGAGCAGGGGGGTAGTTATGTAGAGTGGTTAATAGTGATGTCACAATAGCTCAAAGCTTAAGTGTGGCTATGGCAAGGCGGTGAGTATGCACGGAGTATCACAAAGTATATGGATATGTGGTGCAAGGTAAGTACATGGGTGGGTGGAGAGTTGGAATTGCAAGTTGGTTTTTAGGAGCTTTATAAAATGTTCTTTTTTTTAAATCCTAAAAGTGCCCTACTTTTGGGGCCAACTTATGGCAATCAGTTTTAGACCAAGAATATGCAACTTAATATCTCATTTTACTACATGGTATAGCATAGAGAAATTACAATATTCATCACATGCTAATAAGAAATATCACGTGCAATCAACGGAAGGGGTTTTCTATTTATATGGAGTCACACAAAATTTTCATACATAAGGGATACTGTAATCATGTCAAAACTTACAGAAGGGGTGTAAATAAATTATAAAATTCCATTAGTAGGGGGTTTTTTTAATAGCCCTTCATTGCACGTGTTATATATAGGCTTTTAACATGTGCCCCCCTCGAGTACGTATTATATTATGACACTCATTGACCAACCAATAAATGACCAAAGAAAAAGACCTCGATCTAATGATTTTTAATTAAAAAGGATCAAAAATATATAACTCATTACATCACATCACATCACACGATTTAAGTCCTGTGGGTGGGTGATATGTAGATAGGGTCTGTTTAAGAGTTAATGGCAAGGTGAGTGGATATGTAGAGAGGTTTTCAATATGATTAGGTGGGGAAAATCTGACAATGTAAAGCTTAGGTGTGAGGTGGTCATATGTAGATAGTGCCTCAAGTTGAGTGGGAGTGAATATTAGTACAACATGAATCTTAAGGGTAGGGATAACAAGGTGGGTAAAGTTTGCAGTGGGGTTTCAAAGGTGAGTGGGTGGATAGGTGAGGTTGGGATGGTAATGAAAGCTTAAGGGTGGGAATGGTAAGGTAGCTAGATATGCGGACGGGATCGTAAGGTGGGTGAGACCTCGCAGATGCACCATTAGGAACCCCACTATTAGGAACCTGATGAGACCTTGCAGGTGCACTATTCAGAACCCCACTATTAGGAATCCCTAAATAAAGTGTGAATTTAAATGGTAATAATAAAACTTCTATTTATATAAAAGCCATATGTTCCTCCCATTGCAAAGCATTAGATTTTTTTATTTTGAGAAATTCAATTTAAAATTCTTGGTTATGTATATAAAGTTCTTTGCATGTTTTAGGTCTAAAACCCCTTCTTTTGAACCCACATGTTAAATTTACATGTTTGTGGGTACAAATTGTGAGGGATGGAACATTTGAGAGCACCATGGTAGCACAAAGGGCCAATGCATGATTGAGTGTAGCAATTTTTTTAAAGTTTAGGGAATACATCGCATATGGCTAACTTGCTCAATTCATAACTTATGTATTTTCCAATGGAATTTGACAAACTTTGTGTCTAAACTAATCTACACACTCTTAACTTAAATTTGAGACAAAAGAATTACACAATTGGTTTCTTGAATGAGATCATTAAACTATTGCAAATGCTATAATTCCTTTGAAGCATGCAACTTGGGGACTGTATAGGAGATCTAATTTGTTTTTTAAAAACATTAAATAACTGTTTTACACATATATGGAACATACATGTTTTTATTGAAGCTATGCTTAAATATTAATATAAAATCTTGGCAAAATTTTTCATGCTCATTTTTTTAGTTTGACAATCTTGGTAGAATGTAGTACTCTTTTATAAATTTTCTTTTGAATTTTGAAGGAAAAAATGTAAATCCTAGCAAAACTTAAATTTTTTTTGCATAAAAGTTTCAAATCCTGGCGAATGTTTCAAACATTTATTTTTATTATGGCATATAAACTTTCAACACCAATATAAAAGTTTAGCTTGTTAACGAAACTAATTTGAAAAAGTCATCCATGATATGGAAGCTTTTCTTTATTTAAAAGTGCACTACCTAAGTTTACCACAAACCAAAGGATGCAGTCAATTAAGAACCTTTGCTATGGTGTAGAGCATGTCCAATACTAGCACATACATTTGAGGGCAAGCTCAATAACTTTTTCTCATGTGGTTGGAAAGGAAAACCTTTTTAAAAAATGTACTTCAGACTTATCGAGCTACTGCATGTGGTCATAAAACTTTGATATTTGGTGAAATTTGTAGCTTAGTCCATCCATAAATGGATGCATTAGAAAAAACTAAAGGGTCAATGTTTGCTTGGGTGTAGCCAATCGTGAAACTATTTTCAGGGCCATTTTGGATCCGCGACAATCTGAGACAGTGCCCGGCTGTGCTACCTGCAGAGATTTGCTCTCAAATTCGAAAAAGGAAAGCAACACTGGTCCTCTTACCAGGACACCGCGAACTTGGTTTTCTTTCTTGAGCTCCTTACCATGAACCAAGCTCTGATACCATGTGAAGATAGTGGGAGAGAGTGAAGGAGTCTCACTTGTGGCTTTCTCACATACACATCGGGGGAATACACACAAATGTGGAGGCTAAAAACAGTTTTCCTCTTCTTAGTTGTGAAAGCCAAAAAAATCTAGTACAAAGAAATAGAAGAACCCTATATGTGGGTCTCAAACCAAACTCAGCTAACTAAGGTGGCATACTAACTGAGCCATGAACTAGAGTACATAAGGATAGCTGTCATCTAGCTATTATTCATGGGTGGTTTACCAACCGCATCTGCAGCTAACAAGTCGGTGACATAAATGCACAACGGTCACCCTGGCATATCATGAGTGAAGCTCGATATCTCTTAACATTCAATGCAAAGTTATAATGGAGATGAGCATAGTTTAATAACACATTCCTCCCTCTTTTGCATTGTAGTTACAGTAGCCTAAACTATATTTGCTTGTGTTTATATGGTCAAATTAATATAAAATTTAAAACATTTAATATGGAATAAGCTCTTTCAGAGAGCATAGAAAAATCATCGTATTACAGGTGAAACCAATCATTATTGATCACTTTCAAATTGTATCAATTCGTTGGAGACAAATAAACATTTCAAAGACATGTTTACAATACAATTACAAAACTATAATATTATTTTTTGACTTTTAAGATTCACACCATGAATTAGTTAGCCAAGTACTTTTAAATGATTTCAATAGCATAGAGTTCTTGAGTGGGTGATGTTACTCTTGCAATATTCTTGCTAGCCTTTAAGAATTTGCTAGAAATACATGTGTTTATTAAAATAATTATATACATTTCAAAATTCAAACCATGCTTTATTTTATGTCTTCCTTGCTATACAATCCACCTCATCCTATAGAAGCATCTTGTTTGTTTCCTCTTACTTAGGTGGGGAAAAACTAGCTTGCAACGTTTTTGCCACCACTTCCATGTATGATGGGCTCTCCATCCCATTGTTATTCTCCACATGTTTAGAATCAACTTGAGAGGCCTCCTTGGAGGTGTAGTACACAAACTCGGCTCTTGCACCTATCACACCTAACATGACAGCTCTCTACATCATCTTTTCACTTCTACACTGGCTTCATCTAGTGACGACCACATGTCAAACATGCTTCGGCTCACTTTCATTCAAGTCACTTTATCTCTAAGGAGGACCCTACCTTTAAATCACCATCCACTTTGGTTGGAATTTATTAATATGAAAACCTCAATCAAAGAATGTCACTCTTCTTACTACATGTGGATTGTTTAAAAATAAGAGTGAAAATTTTACTCTCTAAACATAAAGAGTCAACATATGAGATCTTAATTCCTTGTAAGGCCAAAATTTCATAGACTTATTAATGTTTGAATCTAGGTTGGGTTCTCAAGAAATAATGTCACTCTTTTTACAAAATGTGGGTTGTTGAAAAATAAGCACTACTATGTCTTCGTCCTTTTCCAATGTTTTTCTATCGGTATTTAGCACACGCGACATGGACGGATTTTATGTTGGTATCTTCTCTTTAGTTCTTTTCAAAGTTCATGCTTTCTAAGTCATTCTTTTCCTATGTTTTACTCTACTTTCCCTCTGGTTTCTCTTTCCTTTTCCTCTAAGAAGAAGCATAAGGAATTCAAATCTATGACCCAGACCTTTTAACAGCTTGGCTCACATTTTTTCCTATTATTTGTACCACTAGGTTTACTATTTAAGAATCTCTTACACTTCCCCCTGCCCCTTTTGACTTGGTGCTTCTTCTTTGAGTAATTAAAGTCTTCTAGATTCATGGAGGATTCATGCTTTGGTGACTTTTGTCTATTGTGATGAGCATTTGTGGTTCTATGACTTCATTTTTTCATTGCAAGTGCATCTAATCAGGCATGTAGCTCTTTAAACCTCTTTGTTTCTCTTATCTTAATCTTCTCTATTGCTTCTCACTTTAATTACTTCTATTATGGGATTACTAATGTGTCAAGTATTGGTGCAAAGACTACTATTTGTGGTTCCTCTATAACTTCATATCTTCTTGTCTAGTGCATGTAATCACGTATGGAGCTCCTCAAGTCACTTTTCTTTCTCTATTTTTCATCTTTCTTTGTATATTAATACGCTCCTCTTCACATCAAATATATTTTTGTTTCTTTGCAAGGTTAGTATGTAAAGATAGAAGGAATGTCATGACATCCGTAAAACCAAGGTTGAGGAGAGCTAAGACTGCTAGCAAATTGTGGGGTCATGGCCTATGACTACTAGGCAGGGTTTACTACGAATTAGTATGGTGACCGGTCATAAATGGTATGTGCTAAGGTACAGTTCACAAACGCTAAGGAAGAACACGTCAAGTATAACCCTTCCAAATGTGTTGAAGTCAGATATATAGGATGGGTCAAGCCAAATAAGGCTAAAGTAGTAAAATCATAGGGCCAAGAATAGGCCCATGATCGACTATATAGTAGCATGGTTGCATGGTGAATCAAAAACTCTCAATGAGTCTCTTCTGCGATCGCAATAGTGGTATAACTAGGCATTCGGTAAGACACAAATGTCTAGTCAAATGGAAAGATAGGCCCAAAGAAGGTTCTACTTGGGAAAAGGTAAGCATTATCCAAAGAGGGTGCATGAACTTTGTTTTCGAGGATAAAAACTCTCAATAAGAGGTGGTAATGTTACGACACTAGTAGGATCGAGGTTGGAACCGAGGTTGAGGAGATCTAAGACTGCTAGTGGATCATGGTGTTATGGCCTATGACCATTCATCAGTGGGATTAAGTAGGAGCTAGTATAGTCAGTCATAAGTGGTGCACACTAAGGTAGTGTTCACATATGCTTAAGAATTTTAACATTGTTTATGTTTCCATGATTTAAAATTTAGTTTACACTATGCAAATTTATTTTCTTTAAGTCATCAAGAGTGGGAGCTTGCATGATGCTTGATAGGAGTTTTCAATATAATCCATGCCCAAGGGGTTCACTCTTCCTAAACCCCATATAGCACATGTGAGTGAGCATGTATTAAAAATATCCCTATTCTTTCATGTTTACATTTTTTCATGTAATTGATTAACCCCCTCTTACATGTATACATTTTTCAATCTTGAATTTTGGACACCCTTCCATAAATATACACATGTAAGTTATAGCAAGTTGCTATTTTATAAAACCCCTCATGCATGTAAATGGCATGTAAGCCCCCCCATTTCAAAAATACATGGGCCTATGTGCACTAATGTGATAAAACTATGCTACATGTTTGTGAGTGACCCCCCCTGTGATCCATGCTAAGTTGGAAAATCTAGATTGCACAATCAAACTTGGTAAGAACTGCAACATTTTTATGCTTTGTTGACTTTTGTCTATTGTGATGAGCATGTGTGCCTCTATCACTTCATTTTTTCATTGCAAGTGCAAATAATCATGCATGGAGCTCTTCAAACCTCTTTTCTTTCTTCGATCTTAATCTCCTCTATTGCCTCTATGACTTCATTTTTTCATTACAAGTGCAACTAATCATGCATCGAGCTCTTCAAACCTACTTTCTTTCTCTGGTCTTAATCTCCTCTCACTTTACATGAGTACTATTAAGGGATTACTATCGTGCCAAGTATTGTTGCAAAGACTATTATTTGTGGTTCCTCTACAACATAACTTATCTCTAGTGCATATAATTAGGTATGGATCTCTTTAAGTCATTTTTCTTTCTAGTTTTCATCTTCTTTTAGTAGATTAATATATTTCTTTTCACACCAAGGATCTTTTGTTTATTTGTAGGGTATAGGATGCAAAGATATAGGCAATGTTATAATATCGGTAGGACTAGGGTTGAGGAGAACTAAGACTGCTAGTGGTCATGGGGTCATGGTCTATGACCACTAGGAGGGGTTCATTGGGAGCTAGTATGGTTGGTCGTAAGTGGTGCTGCATGCTGAGGGAATGTTTACGCATGCTAATAAAGAACATGTCAAGTATGGCCCTGCCAAGTATGGTATTGAAAGTGCTAGCTTCAAACCCATAATATATTTGTTGATCTTCCATTTCATTCTCTACTTCCACATCTTGAAAGACATGTCGGTTTTTAGGTGCAACTTGAATCACAACCCACCACTAGTTGTCCATTCAATCGGGTTGAAAGACCACCTAAGACAAAAATCCATGATATGTTTATGCAATCTTTAATGAAGTTGAAGGGAAAATGATATCTGTATAAGAAAAATGCTTACTTGCTCACAGTGTGTGGGTAGAATGAATGTGTCAATAAGGTCATTCCAAATTTTTATTGAGTCAATGGCCAAAAACCCACTTGGATCCTTTCTGACTTTAGCTTGAGCACCTTTATAAATGACTTTGAACAATTTCACATCAAATATAAATACTTTTAATTTTCTAAAATTTACTTGCAAAATATCTTTTATGGTTCCAACATAATCCATTTTGCTTGTGATGAGATTTGTATCCCTTGCACTAGCTCTACTGGCTTGCAAAAAGTTGGCCATGAAGCCTCAATCAAATGTGTTGCGCCTTATATCAATTTTCTCTACTCGATAATGATTACACATGCCATGCCCACATTGCATTGAATGAATTGTACTACAAAGAGAATGGATTCTACTTATAGAAAGTATATAAAAAAGGCTATAAATGAATATTGCAAATAAAAGCAACATGATTATATACATTTAGATCACAACCCCATGGAAATTCCTCCTTCGTATCTATCACAATCTCCCCTCTTCACCTAGAATCTTCGAGGTCATGTTCTAAGCAATCAATGCTACATTTGATCCATTTATCCATGTCTCCACAATTGTAAAGATAGAAGGTTTTCACTTCATGCCTCAAGGAGACACTCATTTTCCTTTTCTTTCCCTTCCCTTGTCTGATCTCTCCTACTACTCATGGATCATCACCATCATCCCAAAGTCAAGGCATGTATGGCATGATTTGTACAAGAAATGCCGTAATGTAAAACATTGACTCTTGTACTAGCCAACCTTATGCCATGCTTCCCTCTGGTCTAGCTTTTGTCTTACATACACTTTCAACACCTTCATAAACCGTTCCAATAAAAACATCCACCGGTTAAGCAAACTTCCTGCATATTCCCCTTCATCTGCCAAGTGCACAAGTAGATGCAATTGTATATCAATGAAATGCCTTTTCAATCAAACAAACTACTTCAATGGTGAGAATTTTCATCTCTGGAATGAATGATTTCTTTATCTCTTTTGATTATATCCTCCTACATTTATCTCTTTGTAAGCATTGGAACAAACTTTTGCACTTTTTAAAATTTGAATTAGGCATGCATTTGCATACCCTTTGATATACCTCACAAATATACTGAGCTTGTTGATGGCACTTCATGCATCTTTAGCACTACATTCCTGCAAAGCAATTTGAAGTACATACTATAGTTACAATCATGTGTTAGTAAAATCTAAACACCATTCTCCAATATTTTGAAATTAAGTGGAAATAATGTTACCTGTACCATTTTTGTGCCAATCATGTGGCTTCAGACCACAATTTTCTATTCAATGTAACGGCACCCTTTGAGGAGTTATGTATATACCCAGTTGGGGTTTTCATACCCATGATACAACTCTTCATCCAAGCCTCTTCTACTTTTGTCAACACCCATCGTGCATTTGGTAAAATAACCTTACCATCACGGTTTGTTTTGGCTAGAAGAGCCTTTTGGTTTTCATCACTTTCAAGTCCTCTCATTCATTTGGAGTGTCTCTATCCCCAACCATATGTTTCCACAAACTTTTTGACACATTCTTTAATATATGCATTGGGTCCAATAGATATGTGACTTTATGATGCCTCCAATAAGGAAGAGTGTAAAATATGGAAAGACGTTGCTTTCCTGGTGGAGGCTTAGGGACTTCTAGATCATGCCAAAGTTTCTCCCAATCACTAGATCTCATGATTGGAGGAATACAAGTTAGATCTTGCTCTTCAATGATGGATCCACTTGATATGGATGGTTCAAAGGAAGAAACCAAATGTTCTTCTCATATACCATCTTGGAAAGATTTTTAGAGTACCGATTGCACAAACTATCTCCACAATATGCACATTCATTGTATCCGAACACTTGGAGACCTATTAAAATGATGGTACACAAGAAAGTACTATTGAGAAGTGAAAGAAGAACACAATTAATTGCAAATTGATTTTGATGAATCGGGAGGAATAGAATTTTTGTACCTGAGAAATCAGGCAATCTAGGATAATCATGCATGGTCCACATCAGAATGTCTTTTACTTGAAGACTCAAAGGCCTAGAAATGTCATAAACTTGCATGCCATTCCATAAAATTTGCAACTCATCTATCAATGGGGCTATATAAACACCCATGTTCTTTACCTTATACTTGCCTAGTGGCACAATGACTACCATCATCAGATGCCCCTTCTTTATGGTTAGCCAAGGAGGAATATTGTAGATTGTACTTGCTTGGCACAATGAGTGCCAACATTAGATGCCCATTCTTTATGGTTAGCCAAGTAGGAATACTATGGATTGTAACCACCACTATTCACGTGGACCAACATTGGCATTTTCTCTTAGAGGGCGATTGGCTTGATTTTTCATACCCACCATCTCAAGACGAAGATCATTTAGGGCCTTGGCTAGGTCATTAACTCTAGGCTCTTTAGCAGGGGGGCCAAGGGAGTAGGAAGGAGGGGGGCTCGTGGGTGAGGCTGGGGAAATCTTCCAGGTGGGGGGTAAGAATATACACCTTTTTGAGGGTAAGCATCTAAGGAAGGACCATACATTTTAGGTGAAGGCAGTGGATACATCCCTGATGGGGGGTGGTGGGGGTATGCCCTTGAGTTGGACCCCACAGGTTGTTGTTGCAAGAATTGAGGGGGTTGCGGAGGGACAACCGTCTTCTTTGAAGTAGGGTTAGACTGAACGTTATCAAACTTTTGAGCAATCTCATGTGCTAGCACCATGGTTTCTAGATTCTCCCATTTAAGCTTGAGGCTCCTGCTACAAGGTAGCCCAGCACATGCTGAGTCATTCCAACTCGAAATTTAGCGTTGTCCTCCCACATGGCAATTAAATGGTCCAAGAGCATAGCTGCTCGATCCACATATCAATGCACCATCTCACCTTCTGACTGCTTCAGGTTTGCCACCTATAGGTACACATTCTCCGGCTCCTCTTCTTTGTCAAAATACTCGATCATAGCTACTGTCAACCTTGGCCAACTTTGGCAAACATCTTTGGCCTGCTTATCATACCACACTTGAGCCGAAAACCCTCTAAAAATGTGGAAAGAACCAACAAACATCTATCTTCAGTAAGAAAATTGAGAGAAACACAACGGCACTTGAAGGCCACAAGATACTCATTTGGATTTTCTTCAACCCGACCACAAAACACAGGAATGTTAGCCATGCTTGGAAAATGGAAAAGAGAGAGGCGAAATGAGGCTTATCTATTGGCAAACAATGAAAAGAGTTAGCTTGAATTGAAAATCAGGTGAGGATACATCCACAAAGCACACATAGGTAGGGTAGGGTGTGACTGGTGTATTGTGAAATGCTATATGCGAAGAATCTTCAGCATATAATAGCTCATAAACAATCTTAAAAGGACCAACCCTTATTGGTCGAGGCATGATATTGCATCCATCTTTACACGTGAAGGTTAGAGACAGTTGGAGAGCTTGCACATCACCTTCAGCTTCTTCTAGTTCTTGTAGTCACCATGCTATTTTTTCAAGGGGTGTGTGGCCTAGAATCCTTCTTTTGAGCAATGTCCTTAAGGACCTTTCCGATGATGTTTTGAAGTCAGTAAACTCGTATCAAATATGCACAACACTTAGTTTCATGATGACCACAACCTTTGCATTCCTTACAAATGATCACCCTCATTCATGGCTTGCAGCTTTGTTGGGGTAGTGCTACCACTTGCTTCATGCATGATTGAAGTACAAGCTTCTCATGACAAGAAATCAGCAACTAAATTTTGAGCTCGAGGGATATGCTAAATTTTTACCTCTTCAAATTGTTTGCAAAGTTCCAATGCTTGTTGATGTCATGGAACCAAACCTTCGCTTTGCACCTTCCACCTTCCACTAACTTGTTCACACACAAGTTGAGAATCTCCTTGCACCTCAAGTTGCTTGATGTGATGTTCTTGCACCTTTTGTAGCCCAAAAATGAGTGCCGAGTACTCAACTTGGTTGCAAGTACTTCCAGGTGCAAACTCGCTATAACAATACACCTCACCCCCTGGTGAAGTGAGCTTCACACCCACACCAGCGGCCTTGGTCAAAGGTTTGTATGCTTCGTCAAATTGAAGGAGCCAAGATGTCATCACACTAAGACTTAAATCCGGACTTCCAAGTTTCTCGGGTAGTCCAAGATAGGTAGAAGGAGAGGGTGGGGAGAATTCAATACTTGAGCAAGACGTTCAGCACCAAATAAACTTGCAATCCTTTGTTGATAGTTCATCATCTTTAGACCAAAAAGAATTACAACTTGAAGCTCAAAATGTGGCACAAAGGGTTGATTAGGTAAAAGGTATTCCTTGGTCGAAACATTACCAACCATAGCCTGAGAAACATTCCTTGATTGAGCCCTAGAAACCTTTGTAGTGAGATTGAGAAGAAATCATTCAAGACGAGCTTATCCACAGGAATTAATAAGCAGATGTGCCAAATCTCCCCCCAAGCTTGTGGATCATCCCAACCTTGGAAGAATGTCACCCTTTTAATTACCTCCGATGCAGCAAGTAGCTCGATCACCACACAGCGAGTAGAATTGGAATCGAATCCCTCCCAGTGTATCACTAGTTCTTCTCCTTGAATCATCCATGGTGTATCATCCCACCCATTGTCTCCTTGAGCAATGCATTGTACAATCAGGTGTACAATCAGTTGTTGAAGATCGATATGAAGATCAAGAAAGAGATCTCGCAAATTGGTAGCCGTAATGAGTGGAGGTACAAGCACCAAATCCTTGAACTCATCGAGAAGTGACATAAATATCCACCCTCCTCGTGTGGCATGTCCAAGGTGTGAACTTGAAAAAGTTCAGAATCTGCGATCTAGTATGAGATATGACTAGAGCACATGAAATGAAGTACTTTTTCTTTTTACAGTTCATGGGATCTCAACATATAAGTAGTATCAGTACATTTTGATCACTTCCTATTTGCTGGCCCAGTGGTAAGTCTTCCTTTTGTGAAGGGGGAGGTCTTGGGTTCAATTCCCACTCCTTAATAAAAGGAGAGGAGAAGAGAAGAGAAAGAGAAAGAGAAGGAGAAAAAGAGGATAGAGGGGCACGAGATGTGTTACAGTTTTGCAGAGGTCCCAAAAATTTGATGGATCTGTCCACAATCAAAAGACGCAGGGACCCAGAAAATCAGTTGTGATCTTTTGTCTGTGATGCATAGATACATCAGTCGCCAACCAGGGGGCGCAGATGTTGCAGTTTTGCAAATGCACCTGGTATGACCATGAGATTCATTGGCCGGAATATTCACAGATATGTAGGAACCGCGAGCAAAAGGCACACAAGCTGGAAGTGTAGAAGCAGAGAACCACACATGGAAGATGCTACACCCAACCGTAGGAGTAACAAATTTTATACCACTAGCCGTGGAGACTTTGATCCTAGTAGCCACACCAGTTCTATTATCTAGAAAAGAAATCAAGGCGTGAGGCTAGATGCTAGGCATGGGGATGCTCAAGGGCCATGGGGGAGAGGGAATGTGAGGGGAGAAGCGTTAACATGGGTGGGAAAAAGGGATTAATAGGGGTGGGAATGAAGAAGGAAACTATGGCACAAGGGGAAAGAGGAGCATGTACATGATGGGAGGGGGAATGTAGAGATGGAGACATCAAGGGAAGAGAGTCATGCTTTTTTTGAAAAGGAAGAATGGGGGAAATCAAAGTACTAGAGCTAGATGGCTTTACAAGAATGCTCGTGTCCCATCAAGGAATAGCCCCCTTCTTTCATAGCCAAGAGAGGGGGTCTCATGTGGGCTAGGAGGGTACGCACTCTCAATTGTATGCGACAACCCTTTGCCTCATTTTTTCACATAAATCAGACCCCATATCCCAAGTCTAAGATACTCCCTTGGTCTCTCACCAATTTTATAATACGTTCAAACATCTAGGAGGACAAGTGGAGGGTTGGCACAAGGAGTCTTGCCACCTCATCCTACTTTCCCCATTATTTAGCTTGCATTCTTGGACTATCTACACCCCCCCCACATGGGCCTATCCTACATGGAGGGAATAATCCCATATAATATCCATCTCCACCTATTTTATATTACTTCTCCCATGGTCCTTGGGCCATGTCTCACTAAATGCAACCATGGGACAACCTAGGTGGAGGGGTGGCACATGGAGGAACCATGCCGCCTTAACATTTCATAATATTACTACCATGGATTATGTACAACACACCTTATGGGTCCTCTTATGTGGAAGGGTGGCACATGGTCATGCCCTGCCACCTCAACCCTGGGCCCTATGCACACCATATTGTATTATATTATTGCTACACATACAAGCACACACACATATTTATGCCTTTTACCTTGGTCAAATTTATCCATAACACCACCAATCTTCATGATTCCATCTATGCTTAATTTATCATTCTACAAACTCCACCAAATGTGAAATACCACCCTCTTTACTATAGTTAACTCAATACTTACCTATGATTTTGATTATGTCTTCACATTGCTTCACTAATGTGATAGGATGCTTGCATGGTAACACCCATATGCCTACATCAGCCTATGGTGGTGATGCATAAGGAATACTAATATTTTGCTAAGGCGTGGTAATATGAATCTCTACAAGATCCATATCAGCATAAAGAAGATGGTTCGTGGTGGCTAATGCAAGCATTGGCTAACATATATACTAAGGGAGTGGCTTGAGTAGTCGCATAACCATAATTCATGATAGTAAACCTTTATACATTGAGCTAAATGGGAGTATTATCCTTTTTCACTTGGCCAAAACTTTTAACAATATAAGGAGTTTCCATGGATGGATATGGAGTGGGTAAGGAGACTTGAACACTTCATAAACTTAGTACCTGATGATTAGTGGCCCCTTTCTATCAAACACTCACAAATAAAATTATTAAATTATTAATCTTGTAAATTTTAACTTTCATTGTTTCTAGATTAGAATCAATTAATTAAATTTAAATAATTGTTATCTTTTCCTACATACATTTCTACTTTTCCATCATTTTAACCAAGTTTACAAGACCGTGCAATATGGCCACATGGGAGAGCTCATGTCTCAACAAGATATGTTTACAAATCCACAAAATCATAGAAACAAATGCATCTAAATTAAATATGAATCCCATTCATGCATTTGAATCCCATGAATATTTGATTTTGGTGTGAATGAGAAGTTGTTCTCTATATGAAGTTGAAGACCTCTAATGGTCTTAAATGATTCAAAGTGGTGTCTTTCAATTATATCTAGTCTTTTATTCTAGGCATGACCTCACTATAAATTCATGATAATATGCCTAGTGATACAATAGGAATAATAGTTTTTGTAGAAAGTATAGGTCAATCTTAGCAATGCCCTTCCAAGTGTAAGCTTGGTATACACATGGAAGTCTCAAGTAAATTGACCTAACCCCCTCTAAATGGAAAATTTTGAATAAGTAGGCTTAAATTTGTATTGCTTGCATACTTGGACCTCCACTCTCATGGCTTATTGCATACATGATAATTTCTATATCAATAGTAACTTTATAAGAAGGATTTAAAACTGCATCTCATCATGTAATGCTATACCTTTTATCCTCTCTACTATGTGGATTTGGAATCATTTTCAAGAATGATTAATCAAATAAAGGTTAAAATTCACCAAGACCACATAAATTGCATGAATTAGAGATCCAAAACTAGCATCTTTCTTGTGTTCTATTTTATAAGAAGGAATCGCTACTCAATTCTCAACCCTACGTACTTGTGGAGGATTTTATAGCTATGAAGATTATGTATGTCACATGACCATAGACTCAAAAGAAAATATGGATAAGCTACGCATTAGATACCAAAACATAAGAAACCTCGTCCCCCAGTTGCTTTCCCTGAAAATTGGTTTAGAACCAACTAGAGCAAGAGAGGCAATCTAGTAACCAATGTTCGTTTCCTCTGTAGAGGCTATTTCATTTTCCTTTTCGAAAAAGTAGAACATGATACGAGAGTCTTGCTACATGGTCTCTGGACTGTGTGCAACTAGCCTCTTTATCTTGACAAGTGGTCTCCTTTCTTCAGTCCGGATAACCCATGCTCAATGATTCTACTAGTATGGGTTGAGCTTCCTGATTTGCCTTTCTCACTGTGCAACCAAGCGCTGCATCAATATGCAGTAGTCTAGGAGAGGTTGTTAGTGTCGAAAGGGAACAGTTCATTAATCCTAGAGGTAATCCTCATGTCTGTATGCAGCTCTATGTAGCAGAGGAGCTGCTTGATACAATAGTGATTCTTAACCAGAGAGCAGGAATACTAAGAGGACAAATGGTCCTATATAAGGACCTTCCCAACTCATGCTTTCTATGCGGTCTATCCGACCACACAATTAAGAGCTGCCCGTTAAAATGAGTCATGGCAAAAAACAACTCTGATCAGCCCATAGGTCCTAACGAAAAATGGATGCCCAAATAGCCAAAGATTCCCAAGTAGGAGAAAACTATTTCCCACCTAGCCAGCCTGATTAAACCAAAATGGGCAATCTCTCTGGTACCAAAAGTGAGTGTTGTGTCTGACATACCAATGAAAAATGCTTTTGAAGCATTGGCTAAACCTGTTCCTGAACCCAACCATCAAATCATTCCTAAGTTAGAATAGGGTGATGATTGGGACAAAGATTTTGAAGATGAAGTAATAAAGAGTGATGATATGCTTATGGAGCACTTCGATAACTCTGAAGAAGATCTCCCTCTTCCTCCTCAGCCAGATAAAGACATAGTAGTTAAGGGCAAACCTACTATTACAACACACAGCAAGAGAAGATTTGTCTATAGCCAAAGGTCCTGCAGCAGCAGCTGATGCAAGTAGCCCAAACCCCAGTGTTGTCTCTATGCCAATATGGACTTAGGTAGAACAGAATGTGTGTGTAGAGTAGCGGCAAAGCTCTGCTTGTACTTGCATAAGTCTAGAAATAATCCCTCTTAGAGATCCAACTTGCATGTTCTACATGCAAGTTGTACATACAATTCCTACATGCAACTTCTACATGCAACTCCTACATGTGAGTTCTACATGCAACTCCTACATGCGAGTTCTACATGCAACTCCTACATACAACTCCTACATGCGAGTTCTACATGTGAGTTCTACATGCAACTCCTACATGATGCGAGTTCTACATGCAAGTTCTACATGCAACTTCTACATGCAAGTTCTACATGCAACTCCTACATGCAACTCCTACATGCGAGTTCTACATGCAACGTTTATATGCAAGTTCTACATGTAGAGTGAGAATGTCTACTCTCCAACTTGTATAAATACCCCATAATGGAATGAAGCCCACACTCTTTGGGGCATTGTGTTGAGTTCTACTTTGGTATTCCAAGCAATTGTCTCAAGTGTCCATGCTTCCTTGCACTCCACGTCCAAAAGCACGTCCTAACCTTGCAACTCCTTCTTCCCTCTCCTCCAACCTCGCAACCATCCTCTCCCTCTCCCTCTTCCTCCTCCTCCTCCCTCCTCCTCCTCCCTTCTCCTCCTCCCTCTTCCTGCTCCTCCTCCTCCTCCTCCTCCCTCCTGGTCCCTTCTCCTCCTCCTCCTCCTCCTTCCTCCTCCCTCCTCCTCCTCTTCCCTCCTCTCTTCTTTCCCCCATGCTCTTACACCTTCTTCCTCTCCTGCTCCTATGCTCCCCCTAAACCCTTAGTTCCTCAACCCTTAACCTCCATGATCTACAAGGGAGACGAGTTCTCCACCATGTAACCTTGGATCCTCCTTCTAACTTTGGAACCTCCTTCTAAACTCTGGAACCTCTCTAAACCTTGGAACCTCCTTTTAACCCTTGAATCTCCTTCTAAACCTTGAATCCTCCTTCTAACCCTTGAGCCTCTTCTTAACTCTGGAACCCCCTTCTAAACTCTAGAATCTCTCTCTAAACCTTGGAACCTCCTTCTAAACCTTAGAACTCCTTCTAAACCTTAGAACTCCTTCTAACCCTGGAACCTCTTCTAAACCCTGGAACCTCCTCCTAACCCTTAAACTCCTCCTAAACCCTGCAATCCCTAATGAAGACAAAAGCCTTCATTACCTCAACCATGATGATACACGTTCCTTTTACACATGCATGCACTATGTTTGCTCACCACACTTAAGTCTACATCTCTTATCGGAATATGACTCGAGGTCCTAAGCTACACATATACTACAAAAGACAACCCTGATATATCTATAGGTGATAAAAAGCCTGGGAACCCTGCATATTGAGAATACCCTAATCTTCCTACGGAGGCCGTGGGAAAGAGCTAACATTTGGCACCACTATCGGGGAGACTAGCATCTCAAGTAATGAGAGTAAACATACATAGGAGTGTGTAAAAAACAAACTACTTCAAACTTTCATGAACATATCACTCAAGTGCTAGGAGAGCTAAAATTTTTCCAACTCAAGTAAAAAATAAATAAATTTTCCTAGCTAAAACTCTTCATTATCAGTTTTTCATGC
This sequence comes from Dipteris shenzhenensis, assembly GCF_047967505.1. Classification (NCBI taxonomy): domain Eukaryota; kingdom Viridiplantae; phylum Streptophyta; class Polypodiopsida; order Gleicheniales; family Dipteridaceae; genus Dipteris; species Dipteris shenzhenensis. The sequence goes on from NC_141600.1 coordinate 21,329,371, forward strand.
ATGTTTTTTGGAAAAACAGCACCTTAAGGAATAAATTAGACCATGTAATGGTTGTCAAAGTGTAGAGCTTAAAATTCTGAACATTTCTCCTATTTACGGAAGCACACTGTGACAAAACTATCAAAAGTTATGGGCAATCAATGATTAAAGGTTCTAAATGCCATAATCCAAAAGAAAAATTAAAACCACCTCCCTAGTCAAACTTGAACAAATTCAAAGCTGCACATGTACTTGACTACTCAAAAGTGGACAAATTCAAAGGTGTACCAAATTCAAAGCTACACATGTATTTGACTACTCAAAAATGGACAAATTCAAAGGTGCACAAGTGTTTGACTAAATCCATAGCTCCCCCTCCTTCCCTATAAAAGAGTACCAATCCCGCTCATACTTTTTCTTTCACATCTTGCCTCGATCCTCTTCCCCATTCCAAGCCCTACGCAAGACACTCCTCCCTCTCCATCAACCACCACCCTACTCCCATCCTCACACGATGAGTTACTTTGAGCCCATCTCGCAATGATAACTTAACCATCCACCCACCGTCCATTCCTCCTCTCCATCGACACCACCCTACTCTCATCCTCACATGGTAAGTTACTTCGAGCCCATCTTGTAGCAGCAGTAATAACCTAGCCATCCACCCACCATCCATTGGTCCTCAACAATCGTGTTACATCGAGAAAAACTTGGAGAGCATTCAGGAGACCATCTCTTCCTCCCTTTGGATTTCCGTCAAAGTTTTCCGTTTTCTGTCAAAGTTTTCCATCCATCAAGTTTTTTCTTTTTTCTTTTTTCCCCCTCCCCCTCCTCCATCTCCCCCTCTACCCTCCACCCCTTCCATCTCCACCACCCCTTTTCCCCCCTCCCTCCCTCCATTCCCCCCCCCACCCCCCCTCCATCTCCACCACCACCCCCTTTTTCCCCCCTCCCCTTCCACCATCTCTCTCTCTCTCTCTCTCTCTCTCTCTCTCTATATATATATATATATATCTACCCTCTGCTTACATGTCTCTCCCTAGTTTAAGGGCCTAAGGCCCTTTTTAATTATAAAGGTAAAGGGCTTAAGGCCCTTGAACCTTGGGCCTTGCTCTACAAAGGCAGCCCGATGGCCTGTGGTGGCATGCTAACGACGCCCGCCCACCCTCGCCACCTCCCCCCCATGTCAAGGCACCATTCTCCTCGCCCGCCCCACCTCACCTCTACCCGCCTCACCACTCCCTCCACCCATGACTATGCCCTCCACCCTCCCCTCCCCTCCACCCTCCCCTCCCCTCCCCTCTACCCTCCCCTCCCCTTTGTTCGAATCCCCCCTCTCAATCGCACCACCGCCACCGCTGGAACCCCCCCGCTGCTGCCGTGCGACCCCCCCCACGAAATATTTTTTTAAGTTAATTAATTAGTTTTTAAAAAACCCTAACCTAACCCTCAATCATACCCTAGGTTAGTCTAACTTAGTTAGGTTTAACCTAGGTTAGTTACTAACAACTAGGTTAATCTAACTAACCTTTAGTTAGTAATAACTAACTGTAATTAGTAAGAGTAGTTAGATTAACTACCCAGTTCCAGTAACTGAGGAGGATATAGGTTAGTTAATCTAGTTGGAATTAACTTGGTTTAAACCCCTCAGTTGAACTTAAAGTCCATTCACACCAACCTTAAGGACCCCCCCTCCCCCCCCCAAAAGGCCAAATTTACCCCTACTTCAACACATCGTATCGTGCCTGTTTGGGACCCAAACTGGACCCTGTTTGAACTAGAATTTCACACACAAAAACACCACGCTATGGGGTAATTTTCCAGCCCCTGTGCGAGCCTCGTTTTGTACAAATTTGCTCGTATCTTTACGTCGTGACCTCCGATTGATGATCTGTCTGCATCGGCACATTTCCCTACACACGTAGGACAATCTTAGGCACATTATTAACATGATGGTCCCTACACAAACTAACACCACTCTAACCCTCCAACCAAAACTACATCAACACCCGCACTTGCGACAGAGACACCCTTTGCAAATCTCGCCCAATCTGCATGTAGCTACATTCTGGCCAATGAGTAGCCGAGCTCATCCACATCAACTCCCGAGCCTCAAATAAAAGAAGCTCCATACCCAAATGCAGAGGTGGAGAAGGCTCATTTTCAGGCACTTCAACAATGGGTACAAAAGGAACAAGCTCAATTTGACATTGAGAAACAAGCTCAATTTAAGGCTAAGAAAAAAGCTCAAGACCCAATCCATGACTTGGCCCCACATAGTATTGATATTGTACTCGAGCCTCTATTCCAACAATAGACTCCACAACATAATGTACCACCATGTCAACTTGAAGGGGCTGCACTCTTTACATCTTGAGTTTCAAAATCAACAATAGACTCCCATTAGAATCCTCTCATGGAATTGTCCCAATCTCTGGGAGAGTTTCAAAGGATGGATTGAACTCGCAAACCCCCCTCCACCTATGAATGACATCGAAGATATCCCTGTGCGGATTTGCGGATGGGTGAGAGAGATGACATATGCAACATTAGTGTGCCTTTGATCCATAAGGCATATAATGAAGTCCAAGCCATAGTGGATGGTGGAGCAGGTGTAAATGTCCTATCAAAGAAGCTCTACGAAGAATGGGGTCTCCCACCAATGCAAAAGGCTAATTTCAACATATGTCTTACCGATGATTCACGGGCTAAACCCTTGGGAATAGTGGAATAATGAACCTGAAGAAGGTACCCATACCAATGATGACTCAAATTTTCCTCGGGACCTTGAAACAGAGGCTGAGAATGCTGAAATTGAAGATCAAATCTTTGATAATGACTTAGCAATTTTGCATGCCCTAATGGCAATCGAGCTCCCAAAAGCTAAACCTCCAAAGTTGAATAACAGGAGAAGATCTCGCAAGAAAGCGGAAGGACGAAATCGCAAAAAAGCCAAGACCGAACACTTCCATGAATTCGAACGAGTCCAAACAAGGATCGTCGAATTGTACCTTGCAAAGCCAACTCCCTCAAAATCAGAAGCACCACCTCTTGAATGGTCCCCTGAGGGACCAGAAGGAGTATGCACAGCAAATGAACCCTTACTTGGAAACACCTTACCAGTGGAAAAGTGATCCCACAGTTCCCAGCGTAAAAAGTTTCGGAAATAAAAGCCACATGTGCAGATGAAGCTCGATCAAGAGACTTCAGAAAAAGAAAGTCAAGAAGAGCCTAACAAATTGGTAAATGCAATATGCCACCCAGTACAAATGGCACATGTCAGGCTAGCTCAACACAGTCAGAGGCCGATCTTCGAGAAGTGCTAGAATACTTCAAGAATTACACAAGTGCCAGTGCTCCAATAGCAATGCCAAGACCACTAAGAGAATTTGAAGTTCAAGAAACTGATAGCATTGGAGAAACTCCAATCTATGAGGGACCGGCAAAAACATGCACAATAAACCTCGCCCTTGAAGGGAAGAAAGAAAAACTTGTTTTCATTGGGAAACGACTTACGTGAATATCCCCCAAACAGATTCTCCCCAAGAAGTTTAAACGAAGCTTATGTCAAGGATCCCAAGAGAGTCTTTTGCAAGGCTGAAATATAAGTGGTCTGAACCTTTGTATACTTAGCCCAAGAGAGCCTTTCTCAAACAAGTGGTCTAAACCTTTGTATACTCAATGACTTCATTTTTTAGTCTCGATGTCACATGGATTCTCTCTACAGTGCTACCATCTCGCTAAGTCTTGCATTAGTCTCTAAAGATAGAAACTACACATGGTATCAGAGCCTAATTTAAGTTCCCTCTACTAGCCTCTCTCTTCTCTTGCTCACAGTGTCTCTCAACAAGCTTCTCAGTTTCTATTTCTGAAGTCTCATCTATTTCAGCCTATTGTTTCTCTAAAGCTACATGATGCTATCTCCTCCCTATCTATAGCTTACAAGACACTACACTAGTAAATGCCATGGTCAAGGGCTACTTGTAAATTGATGTAATCCAGGCGAAATATAGCAACAACATAGCTACAAAGAAGCACATTTCAGTAGCGTAGCTACAAAGGAGTAGAGGATAGCAGCTAGGCCAAGCAAAGGTCAAAGCAAAGAGACCAGCATTCAGAGCTGAAGTGAGCAATTAGAAACAAGGTGTAGCCTAGAAGAGAAACAAGACAATACAAAGCAAGCAAAAAAAGGAGCATCCAAAGCACAAACGAATTGAAGGGAAGTCCATTTGAAAGAATTAGTATCAGCGAAGGAGACCTGCAACATTAGATCAAAACAGAGCAACAAATCAAATCGTCTGTAGTAGACAAGAAGAATCATGACCAGAAGAGGATACGAATCATCTGAGGAGTCGTGTTCTAGTATCCATACATGGACCTCAATGTTTCTGATTCAATATTTTCCATTGTGTTTGGAAGGGTCCAAAACCCTTTGCTAGATTCTCCAGCCTCTAGTTCATAAAGGATGAGAAAGGAGACAAATTTCTGTCATTGCGCCTCTGTCCTCCTCCTCTATAAAACCTTGATAATCCAAGGTTGAAGATTGCCACATGGCATTTAATTTTTTGGCCTTTAAAATCATAAGCTAAGGCCCAAATGCCAATCAACCTAGGAGTTGACTAACTTATTTCTTAGCCTCTTGTAGCCAAATTCGTGCTCTTATCTTCTATTTTCTTTGCACGCTCTTCCATGGAGAAAATCTACACTGATATCAAAAAATTCTTCGGTGAAGATTTTATTCATGGCACGTGGAGGTAAAATATCACCTCATTGGTAAAGGTCTTTAGCCGTATGTTACCAGCACAAAGGCAATTGATCCTTCTAAACTCAATGAGGTGGAAGATGATGAGCGAGCGCAATCAATCACCATGAGATATCTTCATAAATGTACCATTCATCATGAGGATGAACTCAAAATGGAGTTATATGGCGCTTGAGGCAAAAGCTCCAAAATCTCTTTGAAGATTGAACTCTTTGAAAAATGAAAGGTTTGAGGGTACAACTCTCATCAACTAATGCCAAAGTTGATGAAGAGGATGCCACCGCTATGTTGCTTAAGGTTGTTTCAAAAGTTGATCCAACCTTGGTACCTGTTGGAGCTATATATAGCTCGCCCACACTCAGCCCTTGTCATCAACTATATATATGCATCTATACATGAATATGATCACTCCTTAGGAGCATGCATTGTCTCATCTCTCATAGTTCAACATAGTATCAGAGCCTAGATACTTATGTTTCGTGGATGTCCAAATGCTTGTGTTTCTTGGATGATCATTAGATGCTCAAATGCTTATGTTCCCAAAAATTCCTTTAGAGAATCTCTCCTATTTTGTTGTTTACTATTTGTTTCTTGGTTGCTTTATATTCTTGACAACATGTATTTGTTATCTCCTATTTACTAATTGTTCATCGATTGTTTAATATTTTTGACAATAGATTTCCATCATCCTTTGTAGTAACCTACAATTCTTGACGACAAATCTTGTTAAAGAACTTGTTAGATTTGAAAATAGGAGAACTTGTTGCAATTGAAGGCCTCAATGGGTGCACTAGCACTGTGGAAGATAGATGGCAAGAAGGAAGAAGATGGTGATGTGTAGATGGCACTGCATAGAAAAAGATAGCAAGTTCCAAGAAGATGGTGCTATGTAGAAGGAAGAAGATGGTGCTATGTAGATGATAGATGGCACTATGTACCTTAAAGAGGAATGGTGAAGCTTGAACAAGAGAAAGAGGAAGAAAGATGGTGAATTTTGGCTTGACCACAAGTCCGAGGTTGAGAAAGATTGTGGCACAAGTTAGGCATGCTATCTTTGGCTTGCTTTTCCCTTTCTAAATCTCGCTTTTCCTTCTTTTAGAGCCTCGACTATCGTTTGCTTGCTTTTCTCTTTAAAAGCCCACTTCTCCCCCCCCTTTTTTGGAGCTAGGCATGCTATCTTTGGCTCGCTTTTTCATTTCCAAAGCCTACTTTTCTTTCTACTTTTCCTTTCTAAAGCCTACCCTTCCTTCTTTTAGAGCCTTGGCTATCTTTGGCTCACTTTTCCTCTTCTAAAGCCTGCTTGCCCCCCTTGTTTTTGGAGTCTCCAAGCCAAAATTGACCTCCCCCCTCCCCATATGATGCCAAAATTTTCCCTTCCTCCTATCCCTTACAAAGTCGTCCTCTTGCAAAGTTCTCCATCTCCTTCCTATCTCTTGCAATTGGCACCCTCTTCGTTCTGAGTCCCTTTCCATCTTGACCTTCCTTCCTATATCTTGCAACTGGCGCCTTGCTCCTCCGTCTCCCACCACCGCCATGCTTGAGCTCCTCTCTTTTAGCCTGATTTTTCATACTCTACCCTGGGATTTGCCCCTCCTCAACTTCCCGAAATTTGCCCTTCCTCTTGAGATCTCCCTTCCATTAATTTAACTTCCTCTTTGCACTTTAGGTGCAGATCATCCAAGTAGATACTGGTGGACCCTTGTAGTTTTCATCTCCTTGTACTAGTTGGCCAATCCAAATGCCTCACCACATGCACAAGCAAAGCCTATATCATTGTGTAAATCAACAAGTCGCCGGCAAGTAGAAATCTATGCTCACATTGTGGTGACTCGACAGCTTAATCACAAAGCTTTTTCATATCGACTCAATTGTAAGAGAGCCTTTTTTTTAATGGTTTTAGATACTCCCTCATGAGCTGAGCCCCAGCCTCAAGGACACTCAATTTTTGCATCGGTTGTCGACTATCCAAGAAAATATGGCCAATGATTTTCTCATAAATGGTTATCCCTCCCACCAATGGTCCATCTTCACTTTCCAAGGATTTGGCTTCTTTGGATGGAATGCCAAGCTCATCATGATTCTAGAAGGGGATGATCTCTTGAAATTTATTCAAGGCACACTCCTTGTCCTGCTCAACCAATAGATGGCTTTGGTAAATTACCTTACTAAAGGACCCGTGCTTCAAAATTGTTAGATAATGTTTGCTGGAGTGGACCAAGAAAGACAAGACTGCAAGACTATACATTCTTTCTGCTTTGAGTGATTCACTTATGATAGATTTCTTTCATTGGACAACTTCATGAGAGATATGGAATCACCTCCTATCTACCTTCGAGAAAAAGTCAATCATTGAGGTTCTATATCTTTGCACTACCCTTGACAATCTTCAGTACATGTCTTCTATTTGATGACGGCTCACATAGCGTCCTTCAAGCAGATTCTTAATCAACTCATTGCCATTGGGGTGACCATACCTTAATCTCAACTTGCGGCGGGGACGAGCATTTTCTGAGCGAAATCTTCCGAGCGTCCGAGCGAAGGAAAAAAAAAGCTTCCAACTATGCATAAATATGGCAAAAATCGATCAGAACAAAACATAGTTTCACTTAGAAATATGCAAAGTATTATAGCAATGCCTATTTTATACAAAAATCTTTAGGTGAATCTGTAGGAATGGTGAGAGCATAATGGGATGGCTTTTGAAGAAACCCACATGTAGAGTAGATTTCTCTATGAAAATTCCCTTATGATCCTTCTTACAACTTTTACTTAATAGGGGGTGACATTGAAAACCCCCTCTCAACCTATCTTCATGAAAGAGTTTCTTCAAAGAAAACTCATTGAAGCAAGCCATCCAGGTAGTTTCGCCAGCGAAACCCCTTTGAAGCAAGTCTTCTTTGATATTACCATATTTGTCATCTTCTTTACATTTATCGAGTCTAGAGATGATATTACCATGTGCTCTTTATGATTGACTTTGAAGCAAGTCTCTATACATTTATTTATCAAAAAAATGCTGATGATATTACCATATTTGTCATCTTCTTTACACTATCAAAGATGACAAATATGGTAATATCATCAGCATTTTTTCTAATAACAAAGATGGTGTCACTTTTGATAGTGCATCCATGTCACTCATCAAGTACTCACAGAGGCATGAGAGGTGATCTAAGTCTTTGAGTTCCACACTACCTAGAAATACCCCTCAAGATTCTTCTCACCTAGTTTCAAAGAAGTGGCAAATAATTCCTCGCCTCTATAATTTTTTATAGTTCTCTTATAGTAATCACAATAAGTTTTGCAATTATTGTCAAAATTCTCGCCATGTAGAGTCTGATTGTTTTGCTAAACAATATGATCATGAGCGTCCAAGAAAACAACTGCAAAATCCTTGACTATTGAAATGAGACTATTTTGGATGAACTGATCATTCTTCTTCCAGGTGCTACAAGAAGGTTTATGATGATAAACGTAATTAGGAGAATTTGATTAATGATGTTTCAAATACTCCTCAAGAGCAAGTCAATTGCATCAGACATCATGTTTCACCTGACCCTGCTCTCTACAGGGGGAAGCTTTTATGTCAACTCAAGGGCCACTACCAACATGACTTATCAAGCTCAGTGGCTTCATAAGTACAAAAATTCCAACCCAAAGATTAGTATATCTTGTAGATGATACTACTTATGAAGTCAAAGGCATAGGCGATCTTTACCGCCGCAACACCAATTCCTCCACATGCATATTACAAGGTGTGTTTACATCCTTGATCTTTAGGTTTCTTTGTTGGTTTCCATCATCAATTTTGCAATCTATAGATGAATAGTTGGTTTTTTGCTAGAGCACCCCCAAAAGGCAACCTCTCTGAGCTTTCCCTCACCGATGATCTTGTCAATCTTGTCATAGCATCTGACAGTAAAGAAAGTTGGATGTGGCATTCTCGCTCTGCACATGTAGATTTTTCTAGAATCCTTGATCTCAATCTCGCTCAGAATGGCTTTAGGAATCCGGATCACAGAATCCTCAACAATGGGCATATGCCAACACTGTGCGATCGGAAAGCATCAAAGGAAACCTTTTACTTATTTAGGGAATGTCTCCTCATATAATCTTCTTTAGCTAGTCCATTCAAACCTATGTGGGCCCATCCCTCGATTAAGACATCACCACAGGTATTATATTACTTTCATAGATGATTGCTCTCGCTTCACCCCTATGTGTTCGTTCTTTGACACAAGTTAGATTCTCTTAAAGCCTTCAAATAGTACTATAAGCTTGCTGAATGACAAACAGGGAAGCTGATGAAAGTTCTTAAAACCAAAAATGGTGGAGAATATGAATTCAACATCTTCAATGATGATTGTGCCAATCAAGGCATACAACATGAACATATTGTTCCTTGCTCTCCACAACAAAATCCAGTTGTTAAATGAAAGAATTGAATGATCCTTAATGCTATATGCATTGTTCATGATTCATTCCGATCTTTCAAAAATCTTATATGCAGATGCAGTGCTCTCTATAATACATGTTCAAAATTTTATCCCTGCCTCTGCCCCACTAGAGGGATCCCAACTACACCTTGGACTAGTACTAATCCCTCTATTTCTCATCTGTCTTTGGTTGCATTGCTTACATTAGCATCCCAAAAGAGACAAGGACCAAGGCTCAACCCTATGCCTAGAAAGTGGTTTTTATTGTCTACCCACATGGTATAAAAGGGTACCAGTTTTATGACGTGCTCTCAAAAAAGGATATCATTAGCAGGGATGCCATTTTTTATGAATATTCTACAGACTTGGTCATCTGTTTATTTCTTGGATGGACCCCCCACTATCTTGGAAATTTTTTATTTTTCTATGTTTGATCCCCCAATCACTTACCTAGGGCAAAGAATGAAAAGGAAATTGATATATTTGTTGATATTCCTCTTGATCCTAAAAATGTTGATCCTCCTCTCTCGATCTTGAAAATTCAACTGCACTTTTCTTTGTTGAAGACCCTACATCTCTCAAGGAAGCTATGCTTTCTCCCCAAAAGGCTCAATAGTAGGATGGAATGCGGGCAAAATTTGATTGTCTCATATCCAAAGGCACATGGATTCTCATAGAACTCCCATAGGGATGACAGCCTATTCAATGCAAGTGGGTCTATAAGACCAAGCTCAAAGCTGATGGTACCTTTTATAAATATAAAACATAGTTGGTCACTAAAGGTTTTTCTCAGGTGGTAGGAGCTGATTACCATGACACCTTTTCTCCTATTATTCCCATCACCAACATTTATGTCCTATTGGCCCTTGCCACCCAGTTTGATTTGGAAGGTCATCGGCAAAGATGCTTTTTTGAATAGCAACTTACGAGAAGAAATCTACATGGAGCAGCCTCCAAGCCTCATTGTGAAAGGAAAAGAGCATTTGGTTTATCAATTACATCATGCACTTTATGGTTTGAAGCAAGCATCTTGGGCCTGGTATCTCAAGATTGATTCTTTATTCAGAAAAACAAGTTTCATCCCTACTCCTCAAATGCAAACATCTATTTGAAATGAGACCATGGTAGTCGTGTATAAATATTGTTGTGTATGTGGATGACACCATTCTAGTTTCCAATGATCTTTCTTTTCTCAATAGTGCCAAGGATCTACTATCTTCTGTCTTTTAGATGGTAGACCTGGGAGAAATTCCTTCCAGCCTTGGTTCAAGTCCAGCTCTTTCATGACTTGGATATCCTCTTTCTTTGCCAAATAAAATTCATTATGGAAATATTAGAGAAATTTGTCACGGCAAAGGAAAACCTAGTATCCACTCCCTCAATCTCTATGTCCAACAAGAATCGTTCTGACTAGATTGATCCATTGCTTAAAGATCATGTTCCTTTGGCAAATCTCATTGGTTGCCTCCAGTTTGTCTGTTTAAACACTCGATCTAACATTCTTTATTCTACAATTTACTCATAAATCATCTTGTAAATCCTTGCCAAAGTCACTGGGATAGTAGCAAAGCTTGTACACTAAAATATCTATAGGCCACTAAGGAACATGGTCTAGTATATCAAAGACAGGATTCTCCTTCTACTCTTTCCCTCCGCAGCTTTTCTGATGTAGACTGGGCTAGCCAATTCTTACAAATGTGATCAACTAGCAGCAATTTTTTCTTCCTCAACCAATCTTTGGTCTCATGGATCAACAAGAAACATAACTGTATTGTTGTGTCTAGCACAGAAGCAGAGTATGTGGCACCATCATTTACAACGTGAGAGTTGATTTGGTTTCACTAGATTCTCTCCAATCTTGGTTACCTTCCTCTCAGAACTCCACTGCAATGCAATAATCAAAGTGCAATAAGTATAGCCAAAGACTACGTCCAACACACAAAAAAAGAGAACATTTAGCATTTCAGTATTATTCTATATGACATGAAGTCAAGAAGGGCACCATTCAGATAGAGTGTTTCACGACATCTCAAATGTTCGTAGATATTCCCACAAAGCCTCTACTACAGGCTCGTCTCTTAGCTCTTTATGATGACCTTGGCATTACAAAGATCTGATCTTCTTCCTTACAATGGGTCATCACGAAGAGCGCTCATAGATTGCATGATTTTGGCCTGAGGCCATCCTTGTATAGTCTATCCTTTTTAATATTATATCACGATGTGCACTCACTGTATGCGTTATACATACTTCGGCAAACGCCACCATTGTTACCTTTATTTTTTTAAGACTGTTATATAGAGGCTCGGGTTTTTCCCATGAACTCCCCAAGGATTTTTTCATCTGCATCTAGAGGGCTTGGCTTGAGCAAGGGTGTAAGACCTATATATAAGTTGACCAAACTCAACCCTTGTCCTCAACTATATATATGCATCTGGTACATGAATATGATAATTCCTTGGGAGCATGTGCTGTCTCGTTTCTCATAGTTCAAAAATGTTCCTAATCTATCATTGGAAAATGTAATATCTTCCCCACTTAACAAAGAAACACTACTACACACGGATCCTATTGCGACGTTTACGTACCGACGTTTAGCGCCCGCTTAGCGTTAATCGTCGGTATGAAAAGCGGGTTTCGTAAATCGTCGCTATATAGCGAGTTTTGCTAAAAGTCGCTATATAGCGACACTGAGACAAAATATTATAGCGACGTTTTTACAGAGAGGTTTTTTTTTTTTAATAGGCCTTAAAAGTTAGTTTTTTCCAATGACAAATTTTTTTAAATTTTCATACATGTTTGAGCTCATAGAGAATAAAAAAATGAGAGCATGTACATCAAGCTTTTGAAGCTCATATATTCATGTCCAAGTTTGAGATGAGAAAAATCAAATAAGAGCATTTACATCAACTGTTTCATCTTGAGCCAAGTCTAAGGCACCAAGCAAGTCTATCTCCAACTCTATACCGAGTTGATCTCCTATATCATCATCGTACTCTAGCATCGTATGTTCACCTAAAAGTATTTGATCATCTTCTTCAATAAAGCTTAAGTGTGGTGATTGATCTTGATGATTGTTGTCTTCTTCGTCAATATCGTGATCTCCATCCTCCTCCTGTGCGATGTCATTATGCGCATCTTCCTCTTGCCTCATATGGTGATCTACATCTTCTTCGCTAGATTCATCAATTGGATCTGGCATTGGTAGTGGCATCTCCATATCCACATCTCGATCTTCAAAAATTTGCTTACTTCGTGGTGCAACTTGGATCACGTACCACCATCTTGGATCAGAAAGATCTGGATGAAAAACCACCTATATTGAAGATGGGTGCCAAATGTCGTCAATTATATATATATCAATGGACTTTAAAAACGAAAGCTTCGACTAATTAAATCATTAGTATGCATCTGCTCATAGTGCTCGAGAAGAACAAAAGTATCACTTTCATCGGTCCAATGTTTGGTGGAGTCTATTGCAAAGAGACCGCTACTATCTTTTCTCACTGTCGCATGGGGACCGTTGTAAGTAGTTCTAAACCATTTTACATCAAGAATGAAAATAGTAAATCGTCTGAAATCAATTTCATAGATGTCGTGTATCGTTCCACAATAATCCAACTGTGAGGAGAGAAGATTGGTATCCGAAGCACTTGCTCGGCTATCTTGTGTGAAGTTAGCCATGCAATCATACGTGACTCTCTTTGAATCGATGCATTCCACGCGAAAATGTCGTCCATATGACCATAATGCACTGTACTTTTTGTACTATAAAAGAGCATCATTAAAACAATGAAGATGCACCTATTTTATAGCATATATTGCCACAAATAATTACTTAATTACGTCAAGAGATAAGAAACTTACATGCACCATACATCCAGATGATAACTCCCACTCACGCTCGTTTATTGTCTCTCCATCACGTTCGGCTTTACGTAGAGCCAGTTGTAGCCAATCAAGTGACATGTGAGTAGGGAGAAGAGCCAGATCTCGTGGATATGGTTGTGATCGCCTGTACATTACTCTGAATCTCGTCCTTGCATTTATTCTTTCTGCTTTGGCCACTTCATATCTCCCAATCCACTTCTGCATCTCAGGGCTATTGAGGATACAAAACTTATTGAATTTCTCCATTTGCTCTTCACTCATCTTTCTTTCAATCCCTTTTCCTTGGGGGACCTCGCCAATGATGCGATCATCATCCTTGTTGTGCCAAGCTTGCGGCATATCAGGATCCATGGATGCAAGAAACTCTGTGATATATACTAATGACTCTTGCACAAGCCATCCCTTTGCCATGCTTGCTTCCGGTCTTGCTCTTTGTCGTACAAACCCCTTTAAAGTTTTCATAAACCGCTCGAGAAAAAACATCCATCGATTATGAACGGTACCTACTATAGCCACCTCATCAACTATGTGCACAAGCAAGTGGACTTGAGTTGTCATAATGCTTGAGGGAAAGTGCTTCTCAAGCAAGCATACGGCTTCGATGGATTCCACCCTAGCCTTCTTGATGCTCGATATAGAGATCTCTTTTTGAGATATCCACCTATTTCACATGTCCATGCATATGTAAGATATGTGAGATATCCACCTATTTCACATGTCCATTAAGAAAATACATAATGCGATTTGATAGTAAGCATACCTCACAATACCACAGATCTTGAATATAGCATTTCTAACATCTTCTTGTAAGCACCCTTTTATTGTAATTGGGAGGATGAACTATCAAAGCAACAATGAAGTCATGTCAACAATATAACATAATAATAATTATGCTAACGCATCACTATTATCGGTACACTAATTCTACTTAGAATACCTGTAAGACCTTGTGCCAATCATGGGACTTGAGGCCACTAAGCTTATTGTCCTTTGAAAATGCTCCTTTCAAGCAATGCATGTACCCTGTCGGTGTTTGAAAAGAGGCAATGTCTGCCTTGACCGCTGCCTCCTCCCTCGTAGAGAGGATCCACGTTGCTTTCGGGAGGACAACTTTTCCCGAAGCATGCACTTGGGGCCACAAACGAGACATCCTATTCATAGCACGCAAGTCTTCTCGCACTCCTCTCGAGTCCTTGGAACCAACCAAGTGTGCCCAAATGGTAGCCCCCACATTCTTGAAGATATGCATGGGATCCAAGAGATGATTGATTTGTAACTGACCCCAATAAGGAAGCTCATGAAAGATCGATAGCCTCTTCATACCAGGAGGAGGTTCCTCTCCATTCACCCTCCAAGCTTGAATACAATCACTTGCCTTCAAATATGATGGTGGTGGATCAAGCTGACCTCCACATGCGAGATGGTAGAGCGGAAGGTATCGAGCATGACCTTCATAAATATTTTTCCTCATATGTTTGGAGTAGCGTGCAAGCGATTTCAGAGCCGGACCACAAACAGGACAAGCATGGTACCCACTTGTAACAAGTCCTGCACGTGTGCATGAATATGTTAGTACAAGACATGCGTGCAAAAGAGAGTAAAAAAAGCATAATCCCTCATTGTACATGTAAAGACATAACCACGTACCTACGCACTCTCCATATCCTGGGTAGTCATGCATGGTCCACATCAAGATACCCCTGACCAAAATATCATTGGTATGCCTAGGAGCTCTGGAAATATCAAAGACCTGCACTCCTCTCCATAATATCTGTATCTCCTCTATCAAAGGTGCCATGTACACGTCCATGTTTTTTGCCTTGTACTTTCCTGGCACAAGTAGTGCAAGCATGAGGTGTCCCTTTTTTATTGTTAGCCATGGTGGGATATTGTAATTCACCATGACTATGGGCCATGTCGACCAAAATGTCGAGCATAACCCGAAAGGATTCACGCCGTCCATGGCTAGCCCAAGATGTAAGTTGCGTGGCTCCCTCGCAAAGTCCGGCCACTAATTATCTATGTGCTTCCAAGCTGCACAATCTGCGGGAATCCTCAATGTGTGATCAGTGGACCGATGAGATGCATGCCATGTCATCAACTCCACTATGGATTTGCATCGAAACATGTGTTGTATTCTTGCAATGATGGGAAAGTGTCTTAAGACCTTTACCGGTATCCGCTCATCCTACAAGTCATCTCTATATCATTGTTCCCCACACTTTGGACAACTAGTCAAATCTCCATGCTCACGACGAAAGAGAATACAATCATTACGGCAAGCATGGATGGTATCATAATCCATACCCACCATTTTTAGCATCTTTTTCGCTTCATCTCTTGATGCGAGCATGGTATTTGGTGTAGGCAACATCTTCTGGAGCAACCTATGACAAAGACACTATCCAAATGATGATTCTCAAAACAAACAATATCCAAATAATGAGTCAAATTAATGCAAGGGCTAACCTCATTAAAGCCGAGACACTTGTATCCGACCACCCATACTGTACTTGTAGATTCAAGATTGAGAGACAAGCACGTAGTTTAGACATCCTAGCACCCTCGTACAATTGTGTTGATTGCAACTCTTGCATTTTGACCTCAGACTCTGACATCACGTGTACGTGGGATGTAGTGCCCCTAAAAATGGAATCCATCATGTCGACCATACCCTCGTCATCATCCGGGAGACTATAGTCTTGTTGAAAGTGAGAAGGTATATGTGTACCCTCGTCATCCTCCTCATCCTGTCATAACCTCATTCGTGTAAATATAAGATCTTCTATTTCCTGGTATACAATAAGATTGTGAACTTAAATAGCTTTGACTTACCGATGATCCATCAACATGTGCAACACCAACGGGGGGTACTGGTTCCGACTCCTCCCCATACATCTGCAAGTGGCGCATGATAATATGACGTTGATGTCATACTTCTCGCTTGCAATGAGTGCAATGACAGTATAATCTCTCCGTAAGCCACTTCGTGCTCCCGGGCATTGGCGCATCATCGGATGAGCTTCCACTCGTCCCTTCCATCTACACTTATAAAATTACAACATAAGCATGAAGAGTAGATATTGACAATTATAAAATAGCATGTTTGAGCTTCTCTTGAGGCCATATAAAAAAAGTGACAGTAAGCGTCGCTATATAGCGACGCTCTGTTCCGTCGCTATATAGCGACGTTTTTAATTAAAAACGTCGCTATATAGCGACGAATAAGCATCGCTATATAGCGACGCTGTGGGTTAAAACCTGAAATGCCGAAACGCGCGGTGTTTTTCTCAATCCATTCCCTAATCTCTCAAGTAAGCAACCCAAAATCTCCTCCCACCTATTTTTGACGACCTCCCATCTATTCCAAGCAACCTCCCACTCTATTTTCCACTCCTCAGCCTTCTCCTACCTCTTGTACTCCCTCTCTATCCTTTTCCCTCTTTGGTTTCTTGAAAGAAAGTTCTTCAAGATGTGAGTTTGTTTCAACAATGTAGGTTGTTTGTTTGTTAGCTTTAGTTTTGTGAGTGTTTCTTCTTGTATTGCTAAACCTGTAACTAGTTTTCATGCTTGTTTTGAAAGGATTGAAACAAAAAATGAGATTTCAAGAAAGAAAGAAAACTCACCTCTTTTTTTTGTATTTCTCTTCCTTCTCTTTCTCCTTGTCTCCTCAATCTCCTCAGGTTTCCTTGTCTCCTCAATCTCCTCCCTTCAAGAAGTTGCTTATGTAATCTCCTCCTTCCACTAACATCTTATTTGAAAAAATGGGTTGTTTTCTCTCTTTTGTAGGGCCAGTCCACTACACCGAGCGGGACATACTTTTTCAGGTAAGTGCTTCCTCTTTTTTCCATTTATTATTTTTGTTATTTGCATTGGCTTGCAGCTAGCACCTTAAGTGCTAGCTGCAGTGATGGGTGTAGGAACCCTCTCTTCCCCTCTCACTCTTTCCTTCTTCCCCCTTCTCTTATTCTCCTTTTTCCCCCTTCTCTTTTTTCCTTCTTCTCTTATTCTCTCTTTCCCCCTTCTCTCTTTTCCCCTCATCTCTTTTCCCTTCTCTCTTTCCTTTCCCTCTTATTCTCTTATGCTTATGCTTCTCTCATTCCCCCTTCTCTCTTTCCCCCTTCTCTATTTCCCCCTTCTCTCATTCACATAAGCTCATGCTTATGCTCATGCATGAGCATGAGCTTATGCATAAGCTCCTTCTCTTTTTCTGCATGAGCATAAGCTCATGCTTATGCTCATACATGAGCATGAGCTTATGCTTAAGTTTACGCATAAGCTTATGCTTATGCGTGAGCTTATGCGGAAATAGAGAATGAGAGAAGCTTATGCTTCTCTCATTCTCTATTTCCGCATAAGCTCCTTCTCTTTTTCCACATAAGCTCCTTCTCTTTTTCCGCATAAGCTCCTTCTTTTTTTCCGCATGAGCATAAGCATGAGCTTATGCTTAAGTTTCCGAATAAGCTATGCTTATGCATGAGCTTATGCGGAAATAGAGAATGAGAGAAGCTTATGCTTCTCTCATTCTCTATTTCCGCATAAGCTCCTTCTCTTTTTCCGCATAAGCTCCTTCTCTTTTTCCGCATGAGCATAAGCATGAGCTTATGCTTATGCTTATGCTTATGCATGAGCATGAGCTTATGCTTATGCATGAGCTTATGTGGAAATAGAGAATGAGAGAAGCTTATGCTTCTCTCATTCTCTATTTCCGCATAAGCTCCTTCTCTTTTTCCGCATAAGCATGAGCTTATGCTTATGCATGAGCTTAAGTTTCTGCATAAGCTTATGCTTATGCATGAGCTTATGTGGAAATAGAGAATGAGAGAAGCTTATGCTTCTCTCATTCTCTATTTCCGCATAAGCTCCTTCTCTTTTTCTGCATGAGCTTATGCTTAAGTTTCCGCATAAGCTCCTTCTCTTTTTCCGCATGAGCATAAGCATGAGCTTATGCTTATGCTTATGCTCATGCTCATGCTTATGCTCATGCATGAGCATGAGCTTATGCTTAAGTTTCCGCATAAGCTCATGCTTATGCGTGAGCTTATGCGGAAATAGAGAATGAGAGAAGCATAAGCTCATTCTCTATTTCCCACTCTATTTCCCCCTTCTCTCCTTCTCTATTTTCCCTCATCTCTTTCCCCTTCTCTATTTCCCCCTTCTCTCATTCTCTATTTCCTCATTCTCATTCTTTTCTTTCCTTTCCATCTTCTTTCCCTCTTTCCTTTCCCTCTTCTTTCCTTTCCCTCTTCTTTCTTCTTGCCTATGCCTATGCCTATGAGAATGCTTATGTTTGTTTTTTTGTTTTCTGTTTTTGTGTTTGTGTCTATGTTAGACATGGGATCATGTCGCTCATCCGACGAGTACGGACAGCCTCGCAAGAGGAGAGCTCACGATCTATATGCTCCAGAGGACTTTGATTCCTCTCAGGCGACTACCCCGAGAACTACCCCTGGTTTGACTCCTCTCGGACCTAGCACTACGACTACCCCTCTGACCCCTCTTCCACATAGCACTGCGACTACCCCTCAGGGAACTCCTTTGCTAGCCGCGCATGGCTTTGTCGGGAGTCTCGACGAGTTTGTAGCGCAGATGAGCGATGAGGAGGCAGCGAGATTCTTCTCTCTGCTCTCTCAGAGGACCTCCGCAATTCCTTCCCCTACACCGACGGGTGGACGTACTGCCCAACCATCCCCTCGTGCCGCTTCGACCGCGGGATCATCACTTGCGCATGCCTCCCGCAAGGGAAGGAAGAGTAGGATGGGCGGCTCATGTTGTGCTGACTCGGGAGATGTAGATGAGTCAGCACACTCACGCTCCTTCAAGTCTCCACTTGGTCTGGAGACATAGTATCAGTCAGGTCCCCTTCCCTCTCCTACTCCCACTGCTACTCCTTGCTCTGAAAGCGGTTGCGCAGCTTCCACTCCTTCAGACTCTGCTCCCTCAGTCCCCGTCGGCCCAACCCTTCATGGGAGTTGGGCTCGCTACTGCCATACTTTTGATATTTCCTACTGAGCCTCCTTCTCCTATAACAATGCTTTGTGGATTCAAAAACCCAATTCACAATGGTTATACTTTAACGGAAGCTTTATTGAGGAATGATCTAAGATCATGGACTTGTGTGACTTCAATGTAGAAGTAATCTATATCTATGCGAGAACATGCCAAAGGTGTAGCTTTCCTCATGACTGCTTTCATGGCCCACTACATCATTAGGAAGGAGTTCTAATCTCCTAGTGGTATGGCACACTAATTTAATGGCTAATACATGAACTACTTAAGCTAAAGCTTTGTCCCTAAGAGGAAAACCACTATCCACATCTAGCTCATCAAAAATCTAGCTAGAATGTCCCTATATGATTGTTATTCATCAACATCTCCTTTTCCTTCTCTCTCATCCAATTCTACCATAGGTGGAGAATCCCCATTACATATCATATAAGGTAAAATAGAAAGGCTCCTTCTCTCTTATGGGTGTAAACGATAGGAGGGGCGACCAACTAATTTAATGGAACCTCTTTCTAAGAGACACTTGGCAGTCATTTTTGTCAACTTTGTAAAAGATAAGCATTCAAACTAAAGGGGTTAGTCTAGGACTAAGAGGATAAATATAAAGCTATACCCATGTTGAGTTTCCTACCTATACAGGGCTGTTGGGGCACCTGAGAGGCTAAGTGGAGGAAGGGAGTAAGAGAGTAAATGTGATCAAGGGGGGTGGAGGAAGGGAGGGCATAGAATTTCGGGTAAAGGAGGGATAGGAGACAAGACAGATGGATAATGGGTGAATGATCTCCGCCTACATTGTGATGTGGGTAGGAGTGACAGTGAAGGGGAGGGGTGGCTGGGCAGAGGGATGGGAAAGGAGGGAGATGGACAAGAAATGGATGGGAGAGGGGAGGAAGATTTGGGGTGGATGTGGAGAGGTAGGTTGGATGGGAGTAACAAAATTCTCTTCTGTGACCCTAGGAAGTTGCTTCTAAGCTTTAGGGGGATGTATCTAGTAGGTCTATTGGAAGGTCAAGTAATATCTCTCCCTTAGTTATCTAGGGATCTCTTGAGAGGGTTCAATTTTCTTACCTTTGTGAAGGAGGATTTGGTAGAGAAGTTACACTCACCTAGTACTACCAATGGTGGGAATATAGTCTTTCATAACTTCTTACAATCAACCTTAATGGGGCCCTTTAAATACTCCATCCACCAAGTTTGGGACTCCTCCTATATTTTAATTTAACCTGCTAGGATCTATCCTCTCTTTTCTCATGTTGCTATAGACTTAGTAAGGCTATGTGTGTTAACATACCCCTTGAGGATAGGTCGTTAGTAAGTGCCACATCTACTTACGATGTGGACACTTATGAGAGAGACCAAAGAAATAAACACTCTATTGTAGCTCTAGGATATGTGGGTACTCTAGGATTGTTCTTGTGATGGAAGATAAGATGAACCGTTACTCCTTTAGGAGCATTGTTAGCTATGTGATCTTCGTAAGGGTATTCTGTTTAGACTAATCAAGTTGCTCTTGTAGGTGGTGATACGTGATTAGCTCATGGAAGAGGTGTTGGTTAATTGGACCTTGAAGGTTCTATGCATGGTGGCCACCTTGTAACATGATTCTTGGACAAGCTCCTACATAAACACAAATGCAGTGTCTAGTTTTCTCTCTTGGATGGTGGTCTGTGAGACCTAGTCGACTTCGTGTCCCGCTCTATGAAATTCAGCTTGCTCTTCTAGTATATTCATTATAGTCACAATAGCTACTGGTAGCTTAGGTTGTCTATAGATTCCATAGGTGTCTTGTGTCCTTGGTTGTGAGCAACAACAAACCCAATAAGGGTGAGTTGCAAGTTAGACAGGTCTTGAGACACTTTCATAGCTATTGGTTCCTGAAATCTGTTTTGACTTTATGCATCAATTATCATAGTTTATGCAATTGTTTATGTTTGCAATTTGGGTTGATGAATTCATTCCATCATGCTCTATTTTTTTGTGGTTCAAAAGCTAACAATTGATATTAGAGCCATTGGTACTAGTGAACTTGAGAAGTTTTCTCAGTGAGATTTTTGGTGTGTGATTAAGCTCAACTAGAGTAGTTTGGACTTCCTTGGCAACATGCTGTCACAACATAATTTGTGATTCAAGTATTTCATATCTCATACTAGAGATTTCTTCATCAAGACAATGAAGCTCTGACCAAGGGTTATGTAGTCATCAATTATTGATGGGATGGATTCATGGAAAAGGAAAACACTAAAAGTTCCTTGTTGAGGTTTGATGGCAGAAACTTTGCTACATGGCAACTGTCAACACGCCTTCATCTCATGTAGAAGGGTTTACAGGGTATTATCATGGGCATTCATAAAAAGCCAAAGGATATTGAGCTAGAAAAAGTCACCCTCTAAAAGCAAAGGAATGAGAAATAAAGCTTTGGGCTCATATAATTTTCATCATATAGATGTGTCAAAATAATGCCTCAGACAATTGGATGACTATAGAGACTCTATTTGGCACAAAAATAAGACACTCTAAATCTTTTTTGAGCAAGAGTTATTCATCTTTCAAATGGGGAAAGGTGAGAGTCTAGGTACATGTCTGAATCAGTTTCAAGGTTTATTATGAAAATTAAATGCGTTAGGATCTAAAGTAGATGGTGATGATGAAAATACAATTTTTTTGAAGGCAATATCTGGGAGGTATCCAAATTTAGTGCAAATTCTCTGGGTTAGCCCAGATGAAATTGAGTTCAATGACTTAGGGTCACTCTCTTGAGTGAGGAATGGGGCATGAATGTTCAAGAATCAATGGGAGAGCCAGCTTATGCTACTAGTAGCAAGGACAAGAAGACTATCAAGAAAAATATCAATGGCAAAGGGAAAGATCCCATTAAGTATTTGTATTGTGGCAAAGAGGGACATTATGATAGGCATTGCTATAAGAAGGCCTTGTGGCAAAGAGGGACATTATGATAGGCATTGCTATAAGAAGGCCTTCTATTTGTAGGATAACAAGGGAAAAGCATGTGTTGTTGATGAAGTTCCACCTAGAGAAGATGTAGGTTTGACAATTGCTGGTGATGTTCCAACAGAGGACAATTGGGCTTTCTAAGATCGTACCGGTCGTCAAGATGATTTTGTGTCCTATGTGGGTAATCCACATATTTTCCACCATGCCCTATGTGGGTGGTGATCAAATGTTGTGCCTTGTGTGGGTGGATTTCTTTATTTTTTACTAGTATCGTGCAAAGTTCAGTGTCGACAACTTTTTATGGATCCTTCATGCTTCCCCATACTCAAATAAAAGGGGGGATCATTATGTATGTGATCTTCATAAGGGTCTTTTGCATGGACCAATCAAGTTGCATGGTGATACGCGATTGGCTCATAGAAGTGGGGTTAGTTGATTGGACCATGAAGGTGCTATGCATGGCAGCCACCTTGTAATGTGATTCTGAGGCACGCTCCTACATATACATGAATGGTGCATCTAGTTTCTCTCTTGCAAGATTCACAAGACCTAGTTAACTTGGTATCCATCTCTATGAGAGTCGACTTGCTCTTTTAGTCTTCTCATTAGGGGAGATTTGGGGTATCAAAAGGGCCTCGTAAGGCATGGATTAAGAAATGGATTAAGTTAATTGGAAGTGAACCTACTATGGTAGTTCACATGGGCTAAGGGCCCCATAGCAATGAATCCAACTGACATGGGTACCTTTATTTTGAAATAGGGCAACCTTGGCCTTTGGATGGAGGTGGATGGTGAATAGATCAAAGGCCTAGGATGTCTTTGGTGGATGGTGGATGCCATTTGGGGGGATCCAAGATGCAAAATTTGACTTTAGGGAGGCCTAATTAAGAGGGACAAGTATCTTTCAATGTGGACCCTTGATCTAAATCTAAGATCAAATTCGGCTAGGGTGGAAGCGCTTGTTTGGAGGATGGGATGCAAGCAAATTTTGGATGGTGGAGGTCAACATTCCAAGATCAATGGACCGGATTAAAGTGCATGTTTGGATGGCCCAGATTTAAGCATCTTGTGCACTATCCTCCTCCCTTGATCCCCTTACCAATTTAGGGCCTAGATTGGAGCACTTTTTGAACTCATCTCCTCCCTTGGATCTTTATCTTGATCAAGGGCTTATATTGACCTACCTCCTCTTTTCATCACATCCATTGTATCTTGTTCTTGATCAAGGGTTGATATTTGATCCCTCTATCTTTTGATGTTATCCCTTAGATCTTCCCCTTGATCTAATGGCTGGGAGTGCTCTACCTCAAATTTGAATGTATCCCTTGGATTGGAGATTAGATCAAGGGCTAGGAGTGAAGATCATGGGTCCAAACTTTGGGTTAGATATCTCCTTGTGCTTAAACACCTCAGAGCGCTCTCATTGGTACACCTCAAATTGCTCTATAATCCTTTGAAAGTAGGAAAGGCTAATTGGGGGCCCTTTTGAGACCCCATTTCCCCCCTGATGCATTTATATATGGAAAGTGTAATCCAAAGAGTTATTGGAATTGAGGAAGCCACCATTTGGTTGATTTCTTACCAGACCAAGAGTTACCACCAAGACTTTCTTTCCATGGATTCAAACTTGCAAATATCCATTGCTATTGGAACCATGTAATCAAAGGACTTGCATGGGTACTCTACTACAAGACCTCATCAAAGGACTTTTGTGAGTAAATATCCAAAAATAATTGCTCCATGTCCTAATTGAAGGCCTTTCAAGGATGCTCTACTATAAGCACCTCATCAAATGTTTTTTGCAAGTACATATTCAAACCGTATTGCCATATATTTTTATATACATTGATACCTCATCTAACATTTTTTGTGGGAAAAAAACCTAAACCAATGTCTCCCTTGCATGGCAATTCCTTTTAATATTGTCACTAGGATGTCAATTTTGTGGAGTGCAATGACTTACGCATGCACATGAAGAATTTTTACCACAAAACATGTCCTATCAACATTGCATAGGCTAAGGCAAGACTATGAGTGTCATCATGAGAGCAGAGGATTACTAGAATTTGAGCGACTGCATTCGAGCGAGGTGATAGTTCGAGCGAGGACTTTCATAAAATTGACATTCTAGTGTGATGATTTATGTTCAAAAAGTAGCATGCATTGCTGACTTTTACAGTTGTTGTACGAGACCTATGATATTGTGAGGAATCAATTGCCTTACATACAAACAACAATTTTTGAAAAATGTTTTGCAATGTTTTTGCAAGGGTCAAGGAAGAAGGAGAGGTCAAAGAAAGGGGTTAGAGAATGTGTTTTTCTTGTGAAATTTCCATTTTTAAGGCAAAAGATAATGGGAGGAGGAGCCTCCCAAGAGCGCGGCCTCTTGGGAGGCTCCTTCTGCCAATTTTATTTGGGCCATAACTTGGTCAATCAAACTCCAAATATGGTCATGTTTGTAGTCAAAACGATCAAAATAATACGAATGAATCCATTTATCATGTTAGAGTGTCTAAATTCTACAACTTTAAAAAGTCTGTACTTATCTTTGTTTCATCAGAGCTAAACCTTATCAAACTCTTATATTTTCTTAAATTTTTCTTATATAGAGTTCAGGTCCTTGGTTCTCTCCCTCCCTCCCACAAGTATATACATGGTCATGGACATATGAAGGTGATCCATATTTTGTTAGCATCATGGTCATAAGGTGATCAATAATTTATTAGCTCCATAGTTTAAACATTTTATTCATGTTATCATTTTGTGTACAAAATGGATCATATCATATGGGTAGCATAAAAATCGATGAGCTACAAATGATGGATGATTTTTTCAAGTTAGTTTCATTATGAATCTAAAATTTTATATTGGCATTGAAAGTGTGTATGCCCTAATAAAAATAAATGTTGGAAACATTTGCCAGGATTTGAAACTTTTATGTAACAAAAAGTAAAATTTTACCAACAGGATTTACATTTTTTTCTTCAAAGTTTAAAAGAAAATATATTAAAAGGTACTAAATTTGACTGATATTGTGAAACAAAAAAAAAGGAGCTTGAAAAGTTTTGCCAAGATTTTATATTAATATATGAGCATAGCTTCGATAAAAACATCCCTGCTACAAATAGTTTTTTGTGAAGGATTTTTATAGGAGGAGCTTCTACATCATGGATGGGACTATTTTTGTTTGTACGTAAGTCCACAAAATAAAGAAATCCGTTCAAATCACATGCTACCTTACATAATTTTGAGTGACTACCTCGAGGTGTAGACATTGCAACATTTCCCCTTTTGTATCTATGATTTCTAACTTGCCTGGATTTATTATTTATCAAATAATAGGTTTTCTCTTTGTATGTTGCCAATAAGTTTTCATTTGGCATTCATTGAATCATTGCTGACTTGTATGGACTTATCAGTTATCCCCAATAGTAGGTTTTATCTTTGTATGTTGCCAAGAATCATACAAAAAATAAGTAAGAACAATCTCTAATATGGTCATGTAGATTCAACCATTTCTAGTAAAAAACTATTGCTACTATAGGTTCAGAAAAAGTTCATCACAAGCATCGCTCAAACTTTGGGCTCGCTCGAACGTAGTCACTCGATGTTTTGACTTACTCATGAGAGCATAGAATCGATACCACAAAATACCAAGGTCAAATCATTTTTCTTAAGAGAGTCACGATTTGGGGATGCTACTATAGTGTTTATTTATTTTAATATTTTTGGATTATGCTATCATTTCCTTTCTAGCCATCATGCTATTGCTTTTGGTCCTTTGCATGCTTCTTTTCATAGTCAATGCTAGCAACGACTACTTATTGTAGGTAGAATGCCAGATTCCCTTGTTATCTATTGTTGCTATGTCTTCTTTTGAATGTCAACCACCTAATCCATGCAAACATTGCATGCCACTTGGATGTCCTCCAAAATCCTTTTGATTGTTTGTGCCTTTGGGTTAAGAAGGGCTAGTTGTACAAGCAAAAATGTTTGTACATAGTAGGCTGATTATTATTATTTATTATGAGCCATGCATGGGCTATGTTGTAATATTATAGTGTGGGTAATTTTATATGAGTGTAACTATTAAATCTTACTTGGGACCGAGGGTCCTCTCTTTGAGCAATGGAAATTTGACTCTGCCGATTCGCGTTCTCGAGATAAAGTAGCTTGTTGCAGTATATTTTATCTACTCTACATGATTCTCTTGTGTTGGATGTATTTGCTCTTCCTTCTTCTCATGCTATATGGAAATATCTCGTTGCTACTTTTGAGAAGAAATATGTCACATAAATTCTTTATCTTCGTAATCTTTTGAGCAATCCCTACCAAGTGGGAACTTCTATGACAACTCATATTGAGTCATTCAAGAATATCATCAATCAACTTGCTACTAATAGTGCACTTGTTCCACGAAATCAATTGGTAACCTATCTTCTCGACATAATACAGGATCCATCATATGATAATATTATTACCATCCTTTCTAACAAAAGAAGATTAATTTTGATCAAACATGTATTTCTTTGATTGAGTATGCCCAATGACATGAGCGTCATAAGACCCTCATGAAACTATCATGATAACAGTGGATGATGTAGATTGTGCTGCTCACAAGCATCCTATCTCCAAATATGGACGTGGTGGTCATTCATACAGAGGTGGTAATTCTTCTCATCTCAAATATCCAGAGAAACATTGTTCTTATTGTGATTCTTTGGTTGTTGGGCTCGAGAATATGATGAGGAACATGGTGTTGCCACTAAGCAACCCCGCTTATCCAAAAATTCTCCTTGTGATTATTGTGGTGACAATCATCCATCCTTTTGGTGTTACAAAAGGCATTATGACTGCGAATGTAATCAAGCATATGCTACTCAACATACTCTTGTTGTCGATGCCCATACACATCAAGAGGCAAATAATATCTATTATGATGTCTCTCCAGAGAGGATACTTCATGTTTGAGATGGTTCTACTTTTATTGTTGATTCTTGATGCTATTGGTAATATGTCATATTAATCTCAATGGTTACATAATTATCATGCTCTTCCTCACAAGAAACTGGTTTATCTTACTAACTACACTACTTGTCAAGTCATGGGTATTGATGATTTATAATTTCTTTTATAGAATCTAATTCTTTCTTGAGATTTGGTCCATCTAAATTTGTATAGAACATTAGATAGAAACCTTTGAAATGAAAGATCCATCTTGCTAGCATTTGTAAATTACTTAGTTTGCTTGATTTATTCATGAAAATTTGCATATGGGATTGTTGGGCTACTTCTTGTATGACTTGTTAGGTGCATGTCAAAGTCGCATGCATTTAGATACCTTTCACTTCATAGGGTATTGCTGACCAAGTAGCGTACTTTTAAAACTTTGATATTCACTAAAAAATACAAATTGTAAAGGCCATAAACAAATGATGGTAAAAAAAAAACCCAAAAAAATGGTAAAACAAAAGACTTAAAAAATTACAAATTTCTTCATTCAAATCATCAATATAATATTTTTCGTGTTGAGGATAGGTTGTGATTCCTTAGTTGAGTTCTTATGCAAATACCACCAATTTTGTTCAAATGTAAATATATCCACTTAGCAAATCTTGTTCAAGAATACAATTATGAATGGTTGATCTTGGATATCGTCTTGATGGGAATGCTTCTTTAAGACAGATTGAAAGAAGACGTTCAAAATCTAAAATACTAGATGAGTGAATAGATTTACTAATAATAAGTAAATGTGGTGTAGAGAATTATTTATAATGATTAAATTTCTTCCAATATGAAATAGAAGAGCATTATCCTTTTTTCCCATAGGCCTGACAAAATTAAAGCACTCCAAGATGAGGTGCAAAAACCTAGTTCCAATTTAAAAGATGGAATGACTATCACTAATGATGGTCACTCATTGGGAAAAACTGTAGTGGAATTCCTTGAATCAAGTAAGTTCATTTCTCTAAGACCTTATTTTTTATAAATTATGTGTCCGTATGATATAAGGCTTGTATCAAATACATATTGAACAAGAAAATGTCTTGAACATAACCTTCATTCCCATGCTGTGCGAAACATTTGGTTTTAAGGTTTTGGAATTTGGGTGTGCCAATGAGCTTCTAGTAGTACATGAAAATGATATTTGTTCCTTAATTTTATACTTTTATTCCTACAAGTCTTTCAACATCGATTCTACTTTGTGGTTCTTGATAGCATAAATGCAAAAAGCCTAACTTTTAGTATCCTTTGACTTAAAAGATGTGATGATTATAGGGATTAAAAATTTTTGAAACAAGTATGTAGGGAATTATTTCAAATGTAAAATTAGTAGTGTTCATCATCGTGACCTCAAAGAGAAGGCTCTTTTCGATGCCTTCCTATCTTCTAATAGGATTGAAATGAAAGAGGGATGCAAAGAATCCTTAAATGAGCATATGTATTTTTGAATGAAATCACAAATGGTGCAAGGTATGAATAATTTATAAAGTCATCCAATGCACATGGATAGAGATTTAGGACTATAAAAAAAACAAAGTACAACAGGTAGTGGGATTAGCAATTCCACTAGAAAGACAAGTCACTAAATAAACATAAATAAGATTTTGAGCAAGCAAAACGTGTCAAAGGAAAAGTAGAAACCAAAAGGGATGTATTACGATTATAATGAAAATGTGGAAACCAAAAGGGATGTATTACTATTGTAATGAAAATGAATATTGTGTTGAAGAGTGTCCTAAAACAACATAGTGGGCTAACCATCCTCAACCAAGAAAAATTAAGTGGCTTCCACGGGGAAACTTCCAAAAGTCAAGGAAATGCTATGATCAATATTCCATGGTTGTGGTCTCCTCAAGTGTGTGTAGGTAAGAAATGTAAAGCATATGATTATATCTAACTCTTATTTCATTAATTTTGGACTTGTCAATTTCATTTTTACATATACTTTTAGACAAGTTTTCAGCTAAAATTTAAGAAAAAACCCACTCTTCTAAGCACAAATGAAAACATAAAAACAAGCAATTTTTTAGAGATTTTTAAAGGAGATGAAGTCAAAATTATAAAATTTAATGTGGCATGGATAAGTTACACCAAAAGATAAGATTCAGCAGTTGTAAACTCTTTTAATATTTATAATGGTGTTAACAAACACCTTCAAAAGTAGAGTACATGCAGAAAAAGTTAAGTTACAACTAGACGTAGCAAACTCTCACAATATTTATAAAGGTGTTGACAAACACCAAAAGTTACAATAATCCTCTCACTGGAAGGCAAATCTATTTTCTCTTGAAATCCTATATTCAACCCATTCAAGGGCTGAGTTCATCTCATTGTCATCGATGTAGTTAAAACTATAGAAGAGAAGTAAGGATTGATGAATTTTCTCCTATATAGCACTTTGTTTATTCCAAATGGCTTGCGCTTCCTGGGGTGGAAATCTTCCATAATGAGCCACACACGAAGAGATCTCACTTTGAAAGTCTGTTATCTCTCTCCTATATGAATGTAATTTGTCTATTTCACTAGTAGCGATACTTATTTTTCCTTTCTCCTCCTCTAAACCCTTCATACAAGCAAAGTCGTCCTTTTTGTACTGGGTTAACGGAGCTAGATTTCTCTTTCTCTCCTCCCTCTGCCCTTGGTTCTCGGGCAATCCATTCTTTGTTGGTGCTAATGGCTTCCTCTATGGAATCGATGACTTCAAAAAGATCCATGGAAACGAGAGGAGGAGGTAACGAGAGCAAGGAAGGTAATGAGAGGAGGTAAGGCAAGATGGAAGGAGTAAGCTTGAGGAGAGGAGTAAGGTAGGAAGAGCAAAGTGAAAGAAGTGTTACTACGGGCGAGATGTAGAAGACGAACGACTCGAGAGGGATTTATAGAACTACAGATTCATAATGTGAGATGAAATATTTAGAATAAAGAATCGGGAGAGGCTAAGATGACTAGATTGTGTGAAGTAACAGATGCAAGACTGTAATGCGAGACAAATGAGACCGTAGATTTTGAGTACATTGAAATCTATAAAATAAAGTGATGGAACACAAGAATGATATAATTATTAGAATCTCATCATGCGATATTTTTTATATATAATAAGTTAGACTTGCAAATGCAAGACTGTAATGTGAGACATGTGAGACAATAGATTTTGAGTACATTGAAATCTATAAAATAAAGTGATAGAACACAAGTATGATATAATTTTTAGATTCTCATTGTGAGATATTTATTGTATATAATAAGTTAGACTTCGAAAAAAGTAAAACCGATTTAATAAATTTAGAGAGTTGAGTTGTCCATTGAGTGAAGTAAAAAATGAAAGACCGTAAATGTGAGAGACACATGAGATGATAGATTTTGAATCGGTTTAAATCTATGAAATAAAGTGATTGAACACAAGAATAACATAATTATCAGACTCCCTTCTTTCATCCATCCTAGTCCTTCTAAAAGCACATTCTTCATTCATCACTCTTAATTTATCATCTCTCCACCCACCATGGATATCCTTGGCATCATCGGAGACATGGAGTCTAGAATCGACAGTCTCAAAGAATGGATTGTTGACCAAGGAGTAGGGAGAGATGCAAAAATTCAACAAGGCTCTCCACTGACACAAATGGAGAGAGAGGAATTCGATGCATAGAGGTGGATAGAGAGGGAGGAGACTCAGAAGATAGTAGAGAGCAAAAGACTTTTACAATGTATTATAAAATCACGACAAGATCTCTTGGACTTCTTAAGCAACCTACGTTATCAAAGCAGTTACTATGGCCGATTTGATGCAGATGATGAAAAAACAATAAGGGCCTCCCAAAGAGATTACAAAGAAACAATATATGACTGCTTGAATTTCTTCCTTCATTGTAATTATGTTGAGGATACAGATGTGGAGTTTGTGGAAGATTGGCTTGTTGACAAGATAAGAGATACTGATGATGAGATCTTCTAGTGTGATCTCGGCCCGTGTGGCCTATAATAGTCGTTAATCTTATTTTGTATTCTCTACAACAAGTCTGGTAGGGCTAAGCACATCATATTAAAATTGCGAATACAATTTATATTTTAGTAGCAAATTCTCAGGTAGTGTGGCTCTTATGACTCTATAATGTTATAAACTTTGACCCTATAGTATGATTTGAGTTATCTTATTGTTTTTAGTCACAAGTTTAAACAAAATAACATTGTGAGAGAAGGAAAACAAGTCACACATTTAATATGTATCCATGATGAATGCCCATTATTTATTCACATTTAATACAATCAACCAAAATAACATTTTGAGCAACAAAATCACAAATACAAAGTTTTGCGACTTTGCACTTTTACATGCATCACTTGCTAATAAAGTTTTTCTACTTTAAAAAATAACTCATATACATGCTAAACCCCATCATAAAGCTTCACAATGAAGTGGATTTTGATGCTTCCTATGGACTCCGTTATGATGCTTTAAAAGTAGACTCTATCTCTCAAGGCTTTGATGCTTTAGGTGTATATGGACTCTTCCTTCATGCATAGAATTTGTCTACTTCCAAGTGTGGACTCCGTTATGATGGTTTAGACATAGAATCCAGTGGAGGTTGTGATTCCCCAGGCATATATTGAATCTCTGCCTTTGAGTGTGGGGTAGATGGTGATTCCTTGGGCATAGACTCCTCGGGAGGGTGTGATGTCCACGGCATAGAATGAGTCTCTACTTCCACTCGTGGACTTTGTTGGGATGCTTTGGGCATAGACTCCCCAAAATGATATGATTCTTTGGCCATAGATTGAGTCTCTACTTCCACGAGTGGAATCCCTTCTGATGCTTTGGGTTTATACTCCTTGGGAGTATGCTGAATCTTAACTTTTGCGGCAGCTGGAGTCGATTGTAATGCTTCGGGAGTAGACTCCTTCAAAGGCTGTGATGGATTGGGAGTATATTGAGTATCTACTTCCTCGAGAGTCTTTGATGCAGACTTGGGTGTCTCAATTATTTTAATTGTAGATTGAGCAATTATGAATCGAACAGTATGAGCCACAAATGTATATAGTTCTACATCAAAATATGTAGACATTGAGGATTGTGAGCCCTTCACATCAATATTTCATCGAGGAGCAACTTGTAGTTGTAGCACACTCTCCACCCATAGCTGTATGGATAATTTTGCTCTATAACCTTGCATTGTTGTAAGTTCATTGCTTCTCGCAAGTCACCATCATAGTTTGTGACTTGTTCAATTGCACTTATTAACCTTGATGTGGACCTATCCATCATAACATACAAGGGAATGAATAAGTGCATCGCAAAAGATACATACCATGAAAGTTACAATGCATTAAGAGTAAGTGTACCACAAAAGTTATATACTTACGCTAACACATTGCCATGATAACTTGGCATTGAATTGGCAAAATAGCATTTATTGGCTTGTAGGTCCAAAGCTACCAAACTCCAATGTTTCTTGCATGACCAATTAAGAATCTTTATTATTTGACTCCATCTTACATCTTGCAAAAGTAAACATGAGGTTGCGTGTCACTTACGTCTCATTATATGGAAAAACAATAACTCGTCCGTTGTCCATATTGAGAGTTTGCAACCAGGTGCAAATATCTTCTAGTGACTTTTTAGTATTGTTGAGCCATGTAGAAAGAAGGGAATCTATGATATATACACACTTTGCAAAATTTACAAGAAACCAAGATGTCATTATACTGCATCAAAAAATAACCAAACATTAGCTCATTAGATTTTAATCAATATATAAATACTAAGCCAAGCTAAAGAAAATAACCAAACATTAGCTCATTAGATTTAATCAATATATGAATACTAAGCAAAGATAAAGTTTGTATCAAACCTGAGAGCGGCCAATATGACTTTATCATTAACCTCTATTCCTTGATATCTTAGGATTTGAAACTCTTCTAGACCAAATGATAGATATCGAGGTCGCTGTCCAATCACAACCTGAATATCAAATTTGCTTCCTATTTCTTGTTGCTTGGATAAATCTTCAGAATTCTTAATCGTGAGCCGCACCATCATCATATCCTTTGAGTTCTTATAGAAGCGAAGTAGTTGACTCTCAATATCAGGAAATTCTTTCGGTGATCCTTTTATTGTCATAAATATTTCACTTTCAATTTTTCCAGCAATCACCATATCAATTAAACGTGAAGGTTATATTGTGGCCTTCATAACTTCAAATCCACGTGAACTCATTTCTTCTTCCTTCCCCTCTGTCGTCTGTAAAAAATACAAAAGCTTGTGAGATTGATAGGTTATAGTTAAATGTAATGCTGGTAAAAGAAAAGTAAAGGTTCATACGAGGATATGTGTCCGTGATTTCTTTGAGTAATCTTGTGAACCAGGAAGATCATCCATGTCATCATCTGCATCACCTTCATCTTTATACAAGAAGCCGATCTTCCATGTCATCATCTCCAATCCTCTTATGTTCCACATCTTTCTCGTAGCCAATAGTTACATTAGCTTGCAAGTGGAAGCGTGCCATGCAACCTTTCTTTCAATAATATTAGTGGAATATCCTTTTTTGAGAAGATCTTCGAAAAGATATCCCATCTGTAATAGGGTGACCTCTTAATTAGGCAATTGCAAGTATTCTAGCATAGTAATCAAAAGGCTTCCACTTTTTGGAGGACATTCATAGATTTTGGAGTGCACTTGTAATGAGAGGACCTGTGGATTTCTTTCTCCTCTAGCTTGAGATGCAAACTCTTGGAAGTCCCCCTTATGTTATGTTGTAGAGACTGGTCAGGATATGGACTCCACATGCATAAGAGGAATGATTCGAGGCATTGAATCTTTAATCCACATTCTCTCTTGCTTGTCTTGAATGCATACCCACCATTGTGGATAATAAGGGGCATAAACTTTCTCCAAAGCATTATGCATCTCTTCCTTGTTTTCTTTATTGACAAAAATCACAATATTGCAAATTCCAGCTCTACTTATGGTGGTATACAGTAATCTATCGATGAATTAGCATTGGAAGAAACCTCGTCACTCGATAAAGAATACTTGGAGCTTCTCCCAGCTTGTTTCATGAATTAAAAAGTCCTCATCTGAAATGTCCCTATACGCTACAAGCTTTCCAGATTCTGAAGTGATGTTGACATTGAATTGAAAGCCGTGGTTGAATGAACTTGTTATTCTCAGTTTATGCTCATTTGCAAGCTTCTCAGCATATGCAATCACCTGTGGTGGGATTTGGGCTCTCATGAATGAGGTGACTACTTCAGCCCCATCTTCTTGATTCTTCATCCACTTATGGGCTCATGCCTTTTCCTTAGCTGTGGATAAAGTGGCTATATGCTTCACAATATTAGGGTCAATATTACATTGACTAGTAGGAATTACTTTCTGTGAGCAAATATCTGATTACACTATCCACTACATCATGTTTCACCTGTACGTTGATGCACTCCTCCGTGCAATGATCTTTGTCCTTCCTGCCAAAAAACCATTTTTTCTTGAGGAGTTTTTATGTTGCCACATAGCTATCCGGCAAATACTTCACGGGCCTCCACATTCTTGCTGTTACCTCTTTTTTCTCAACCTTTGACTTTTGTGATAGTAACAAAGGACCTTCATAAGTAACCTCACCCTTCTCAAATGCATTGCAAACTGCCACAACTTGCTTAAACACCTCATCAGGTCAAAAAATTATACTTGTGTAGTCATCACATCTATCTCTCGCTACCTTGAATCTTGTGAGAGATTCTTCCCATTCTTGACTTCCCCTTGGTACAACTGCACTTAAACATGTATAAAAGTTGACTAATGTGTCTGCATCTGCTTTTGTGGTAGTTCTTTTCAAATGTGTTATTGGAGAACCAAGTGTAGTCCATAGATTCCTCGCTTTCATTAGGATTTATAATGTTGAAATTATCTCGCGTTTTGCAAAAATATCATGATTCAGTCTTTCGGACTCGATCAAATATTTTGTTTGATGCTTAAAAATGCATATTGTAGCCATATAAAAATTGAAGGGAAGAACCCTTGACATTTGCTCTACAATGAGCCTTTTTGAGTCCCTTGCTTGTCTAGCAAGTTCATTATAGGCAATGCATAATGCTAACCATCAATCGGCTCAAATTTACAATGCAACAATAAATTTCTCTTTGCCTCTTTCAAAAATTCCTTGAAATTTGCCTCTTCACCCTGTTCATGTGGAATCTGTCGAAGGCTTTGTGTGAAGAATTTGCTGAAAGTCTCCTCAAAATGGGTAGGTCCTTCAAACGTAACTCCATTGTCATGGCTACCTTTATTTGGACAGAACATGATTGGACATAAGACCACATTAGAAACCACGAGTTTCTTGCCATCCACCAAAGCCTTGAATATTTGCATCGCATAAGATATGTCAAGATTTCTATTATTGGTAAAAATAAATGCTGGATCCATATCTCGAGCATTTATAGCATAGGGCTTTTGCCCCCATATATATTTGACATCATCTACTTTGCTCCTACTTTGACCGTCTCATTAAGATGTAGATTGAGATTCTTTATTAACATGAGCTCATCTTGATCTTCCTCAACCTTTTGATCTGACTCTTCTTCTTCTATATTTTCCCTGTCCTCCTCTTTCTCTTATACCTGAAGTTTCTAAGCGGAGGAACATTGCCTTTTTTTCAAAGTAGCCTTTGGAATTTCATCCTCTTTATCTTTTACCTATACTTTTTGAACGGAGGAACGTTGTATTTTTATGAAAGTAGCCTTTGGAACTGTGGCCCTTGCAGTACTAATCTTTTCTATTTTGCATCTTTCTTTTCCTTTGATAGGTTGCACCAAAGTGGCCTTGGCTCGTCCTTCCTCATCCTCTATCTTTTGTATTCTTTAGGCCACAATGGTTGTGTCACTTCTTCATTTTTCAATCGAAATGCAGCATTTGCTTCTTCTTCTATCTCAAAGAGTTTGCATGCACACCGTTGATGTGGGCTCCTTGTCTAGGCTGCTTCTGAGCCAAACTAGGAGCTTTCTCATCTTGCTTGTCTCCTCTTTGTTTCTAAATCAAACTAGCATCCACTTGATCTTGCTTGTGCCCTCTATGCTCTTGATTGAATTCATGGTCTATCTTGAGTGATGATGTCTTAAAGTACTCAACCATAATCTTTTGACGAAACCTACTTGCCTTTGCACTCGAAAATGTACTCCATTCATCCATGAGAGCTTGTAATGGAGTTTGTAATTCTTTGATGGCGGAGGAGGTGGCATTGCGAACATGTTTAGAGCTCTTGATAAGATGAAATGATAACCCCCAATACTAGGTTGTGAACACTTCACAAAAATATCCAAGTATGGGCTGTTTGGTTCCATAGTAATTCCCACAACCATGCGAGAAGTTATATCTTTCTTAGAGAAGCTTGCATTCCATGGCTCCTCATCTTGCTCCATATCTTTTCTGGACATCATCAGATGTAGCTCAGTTTTTCTTTGAATGAGAAACCAAACTTTTCTTCCCATGTGCATGTGAGCCCACTTCCCTTCAAAGTTACCAAGGGCATACTCTTTCCCATTGAAATGTAAGGTGGTGCTAGAGATAGAAGCTCTAATCTCTTAAGTGTGAAGAGAGTGGGAGAGAAGTAAGGAGTCTCACTTGTATCTTTCTCACATACACAATGGAGGAATACACACAAAGGTAGAGGCTAAAAACAGTTTTCCTCTTGCTAGTTGTGAAAGCCAAAAGAACTCTCTCTTAGTACAAAAGGAATAGGTGAACCCTTTATGTGGGTCTCAAACCAAACTCATGGAGTGCATAGGGCCCAGGGTTGAGGTGGCAGGGCATGACCATGTGCCACCCTTCCATGTAAGAGGACCCATAAGGTGTGTTGTACATAATCCATGGTAGTAATATTATAAAATGTTAAGGTGGCACGGCTCCTCCATGTGCCACCCCTCCACCTAGGCGGTTGCATGCCTGCATTTAGTGAGATATGGCTCAAAGTCCATGGGAGAAGTAATATAAAATAGGTAGAAATGGATATTATATTGGGTTATTCCCTCCATATAGGATAGGCCCATGTGGCGGAGGTATAGAAGGTCCAAGAGTGCAAGTTAAATAATGGGGAAAGTAGGATGAGGTGGCAAGATTCCTTGTGCCAACCCTCCACTTATCCTCCTAGATGTTTGAACATATTATAAAATTGGGAAGAGACCAAGGGAGTATCATAGACTTGGGATCATAGACTTGGGATATGGGAGTTGATATATGTGGAAAAATGTGGCCAAGCATTATTGCACACAATTGAGAGTGCGTAACTGCCTAGCCCACATGGGAGACTCTTCCACACACACCATGCATGTGGGAGGATGCATTTATTGGGAGAGACCCTCTCTCTTGGCTATAAAAGGAGGGGGCTATTCCTTGATGGGACACACTCATTCTTGTAAAGCCACCTAGCTAGTACTTTGATATTTCCCCCTCATCCTTCCTTTCAAATAAAGCATGACCCTCTTTCCTTGATGTCTCCATCTCTACATTCCTCCTCCACCCATGTACATACTCCTCTTTCCCCTCTCCCTCTCCCTGTGTGCCACATTCTCCCTCTTCTTTCCCTCCCCTCTTAATCCCTTTTCCCCACCCATGTTAACGCTCCTCCCCTCACGTTCCCTATTCGTCTATGGCCCTTGAGCGTTGCCATACCTATCCTCTAGCCTCTTGTCTTGATTTATTTTCCGGCTAATAGAAATGGTGTGGCTACTGAGATCGAAATCTCCATGGCTAGTGGTGTAAAATCTATTACTCCTACAACTGGGTGCAGCTCTCCAGCCTCTTCCATGTGTAGTTCTCTACTTTTGCACCTCCAAACTGTGTGCCTTCCCTGTCTCTACGGCTGCAAAACCTCCCTGCTTCGGCAAAACATCTGTGCTCCCCCTGAGTTCCCGCACACGCATTCATGCATCTATTGTGTACACCCGTGTGCATCGCGGTCAGATCACGAAAGTTTTCTGGGCTCCTGCGTCTTTTGGTCACGGACAGTTTTTCTGGGCTTCTGCAAAACTGTAACAGATGCTGCGCCCCCCTCTCTTCTCTTATTCTTCTTCTCCTTCTCTTTCTCTTTCTCTTCTCCTCTCCTCTCTTTTTATTAAAGAGTGGGATTTGAACCCAATACCTCCCCCTCTCTTCTCTTCTTCTTCTTCTCCTTCTCTTTCTCTTTCTCTTCTCCTCTCCTCTCTTTTTATTAAAGAGTGGGATTTGAACCCAATACCTCCCCCTTCACAAAAGGGAGACTTATCATTGGGCCAGCAGATAAGAAGTGATGAAAATGTACTGATATTGCTTATATATTGAAATCCCATGAACTATAACTCTCTAACCGTAGGGAGTTTTCACATGTTGTAAATAGAAAAAGTACTTCACTTCATGTGCTCTACTCAAATCTCCTACTAGATCGTAGATTCTCAATTTTTTCAAGTTCACTTCAAATGCATGCCACATGAGGAGGGTGGATATTTATGTCACTTCTTGACGAGTTTAAGGATTTGGTGCCTGGTCCTCCATGCCTTATGGCTGTTGAGATATCGAGCTCCACTTGTGATATGCCAAGGTGACCGTTGTGCATTTATGTCACCGACTTGTTAGCTGCAAACGCGGTTGGTACACCGTCCACGAATAATAGCTGGATGACAGCTATCCTTATCTACTCTAGTTTATGGCCCAGTTAGTATGCCACCTTAGTTAGTTGAGTTTGGTTTGAGACCCACATATAGGGTTCTTCTATTTTCTTTGTACGAGAGTTCTTTTTGGCTTTCACAACTAAGAAGAGGAAAACTGTTTTCAGCCTCCACCTTTGTGTGTATTCCCCCATTGTGTATGTGAGAAAGCCGCAAGTGAGACTTCTTTCATCTCTCCCACTATCTTCACATGGTATCAGAGCCTTGTTCGTGGTAAGGAGCTCAAGAAAGCAAACCAAGTTCGTGGTGTCCTGGTAAGAGGACCAGTGTTGCTTTCCTATTTCGAGTTTGGGAGCAAATCTCTGCAGGTAGCATAGCCAGAAGTGCAAGAGTGCACTGTCTCAGATTGAGACGCCCTTTGCGGTGTGGCGAGAGCGCAATGTGACTTTATTTTTTTGATTCGAGGCCATTTCGGGGCCCGTTTTGAAGGCGGAAGTTCTTCACAGGCACTCAGAAAAAGGCCTTGTTTTTGTTGTGCGACCACTGCTCGGCTAGTCAGTTAAAAGTTGTTGTAGAAATTGAATCGTATGCCTATGTGCAGAGATATTGGGAGTTGCAGAATCATGCTTGTTGCCTGTTGATGCAAAATCATCACTAGGAAGTGACTGTGTGGTCAAATACCACTTTCGTCAGTTTTGCAGATCTGCCCGTGTGAGGCAAAAGCTGTGTTTTTTGCAATGATAGAATATTTTGCAGTGTTCTGTAATGGCATCTGATTCTCTTTCATAGATTATCACTGAAAAGCTTGACAAGAACAACTTCCAGGCATGGAAGTTTAGAATGACGAATTTCCTTAGGGGAAAAGGCTATTGGGAGTTCATTACAGGAAATGAAGAAGAACCTGTTCTTCCTAATGTTCCCAATCAATGCAGGCATTTACAGGATGGCATGAGAGAGCTAGAAAAGTTATGTACTGGCTGTCTATCAGTATTTCAGACTCTATGATTGTGCATATTCAGGATGCAAGTACGCCAAAGGAGGCATGGGATACTTTGGCAAAAATGTACAGCACAAATATGCAAGCCAGGAAAATGCAGCTCAAACAGGAGTTGCACAATGTGCAGAGAGAAAATTTGAGCATAAATGACTACCACATGAAGGTGAAGAAAATTGCAGATGCACTTGCTTCCATTGGGTCGCCAGTGGAAGATGATGATCTAGTTTCTGTGACCTTGAATGGTCTAGGAAAGGATTATGCATAGTTCCGGACATCCATTGCCGTCCGTGAAAAATTTCCTGATTTTGAAGAGTTGTTTGCTCTTCTAATTTCTGAAGAGCAGAGAAATGGGGGTGCATCTTCTTCAAGCGGAACTTCAAAAGAAACTGTCTTCTACTCAAATGCTGGAAGAGGTAGAGGCAGAGGTAGAGGAGGCCGATCTGCAGGCCATGGTAGAAATCAGAATATGCAGCAATCTCAAGAAAACCAGTCCTATGCAGGAGGACGTGGTAACTCTAGAGGCAGGGGGAGCCAAAGAGGCCGTGGTGGATGGCAGAGAGGCCAAAATGCAAACAGCAATGTTGAATGCTACTACTGTGGAAAAATGGGACATATGGCTAAAGACTGCTACAAAAAGCAGAATGACATTATGAATGGAAAATTGCAGCAAGGCAATTATGCATCTTCTAGTAGACAGGGTGATGACAAAAATGAGCATCTATTTATGGTGCAGCACATGACCAATTCTGTGACAAATGTAGAAGAATGAAACGATGTGTGGTATGTTGACTCAGGTGCATCAAACCACATGACAGGTCATGCAGAATGGATGCAGGATGCAAGGACAATGGAAAAACCAGGATTTGTGGAGACTGGTGATGATACTGCACATCCTATTGTGCAGATTGGTAAAATTCCTTTGTCTATGCAGGATGGGAAAAAGAAATACCTGTCTGA
Organism: Dipteris shenzhenensis; assembly: GCF_047967505.1. Classification (NCBI taxonomy): domain Eukaryota; kingdom Viridiplantae; phylum Streptophyta; class Polypodiopsida; order Gleicheniales; family Dipteridaceae; genus Dipteris; species Dipteris shenzhenensis. Next base: position 21,369,983 of record NC_141600.1, read on the forward strand.
TGTATTTCATGTCCCGAACATCACCAAGAACCTGGTTTTTGTTGGTCAAATGGTTGAGCAGGGCTTGCAGGTTAGATTCAATCCTCATGGATGCTTTGTTGAGGATATGAAAAATAATGGTCGCTTGATAGCAAAAGGAAAGAAGAAGGGCAGGATGTTTACATTGGATGACGACATGCCTGAATTGAGTGCAGCAATGTTTGCACATGGGACTGGTGTAGTTGCAGATATTGATATCTGGCATAAACGCATTGGTCATGTTAATATACAACGACTTAAATCAATGCAAGCCCAAAATATTGTTGCAAGATTGCCTAAATTCAAGGCTGCAGAAATGCATAAGGTTTGTGAAGCCTGTCAATTTGGAAAACAGGAAAGGAAACCATTTCCTAGGCATGTTCAAGAGAGTAAAAAGCCATTGGAATTAATCCACTCTAATGTGTGGACTACTAAAGCTGCATCTATTGGAGGCTGTCACTATTTTGTCACATTTATTGATGACTTCAGTAGAAAACTTTAAGTGTATTTTATGAAAAAGAAAAGTGAAGTGTTTGGGCACTTCAAAGCTTTTAAAGCTATGGTTAAAAAAGAAACAGGCCTGCAAATAAAATGCCTAAGGTCAGATGGAGGGGGAGAGTACCTCTCAAATGAGTTTGCAAGGTTCTTGCAGGAGCATGGCCTAAAGCAGCAATATTCATGCAGTCATACCCCACAGCAAAATGGAATTGCAGAAAGGAAAAACAGGCATATTGGAGAGGTATCTCGAGCCATGCTAAATGAGAAAGATCTACCAGATTATTATTGGGCTGAAGCAGTTGCTACAGCAGTTTACATAATGAACAGGACTCCCACTGCAGCAATACATGGCATGACGCCAGAGGAGATGTATACTGGTAGGAAACCAGACATTTTTCATTTGAAAATTTTCGATTGCATTGCCTATGTTCATGTGCCAGATGAGTTGAGGTCCAAGTTGGATCCAAAAGCTGAGAAGTGCATCTTTATTGATTATTCTCTGCAGCAGAAAGGGTATAGATGCTATAACCCTTCTACTCGTAAGTTTATAGTGAGCAGAGATGTTGTTTTTTATGAGATGAGCAACTGGTATAAACCAGTAAATGTGATGATTGATGTAGATGCACAAAATGGTAATGCTGCACAAAATTCACAGCAGCAATCACAAAATATCAGTGGACCTGCAGTGTCCTCTAGGAGTGGTTCACATACTTCGCCATGGACAGGCAGATTGAGATCAGGAGAATCTCCTCAAAGAAATGCAGATAGTGGTACGCAGGTATCATGAAAAGGAAAAGAGAAGGTAGATCAGCCCATGTTTGATGTGAATGCAGGTCACTCTTATGTGGATGGTGAATCCAGTGGCTCAGAACAGAGCATTGATGATGAGTTGGGTATTCCTTCTGTTGTTACACCTGGAGTAAGGAAGACCAGGGATGTTTTGAGAGCACCTGGAAGTGAGCCTATTTTGCGCAGGTCTACTAGGGTTAGGTATCCTATGGATAGGCTGAAATATGATGGATTTACAGCCATTCACTATGCCTATATGGTCAAAGTGATACAAGAACAAGAACCCACTTCTTTTGAGCAAGCCATGGGAAATGAAAAATGGGAGAAATCCATGGATGAAGAAATGGATGCCTTGGAAGCAAATGCTACATGGGAATTGGTGCCTTTGCCTAAAGATAAGAATGCAATTGGCTGTAAGTGGGTTTCTAAGATCAAGCACAATGCAGATGGTTCTGTGAATAGATACAAGGCAAGATTAGTTGTCAAGGGGTATGCACAGACATATGGCATTGACTATGAAGAAACTTTCAGTCTGGTTGCAAGGATGGCAACTGTAAGAGCAGTCATTGCTATGGCTGCATCAAAGGGATGGTCTTTACATCAGATGGATGTAAAGAATGCCTTCTTGCATGGTGATTTGCAAGAAGAGGTCTTTATGGAGCAGCCAGTAGGTTATGTTCATGCTATTCATCCTGAGTTTGTTTGCAGGTTGAAGAAAGCCTTGTATGGCTTGAAGCAAGCACCTAGAGCATGGTCTGACAAGATAGGACAGTATCTTGTCACTATTGGCTTTCAGATTTCCAAGGCAGATTTCTCACTCTATGTGAGAAAAACAGAGAAAGGTATTATGCTGCTTGTCATCTATGTTGATGATTTGATCATCACAGGTGATAGTGATGAAGATATCCTTCATGTGAAAATGCTATTGAAGCAGAAGTTTGAGATGAAGGATTTGGGAGAGCTGCGTTATTTCTTGGGCATTGAGGTGATTAGATCACCAAGTGGGATACAGCTCTTGCAGAGGCAGTATGGATTGGACATGCTGTCCAAATATGGGATGACAGGCTGTAAGCCTATTTCAGTTCCTTTGGAGCAGAATGTGAAGCTGAGCAAGGATGTAGGTGAGCTTCTAGAAGACCCTACTATGTATAGACGCATAGTAGGAAGTTTGATTTATATGACTATTACCAGGCCAGATTTAAGCTATGCTGTTGGATTGGTAAGTCAGTTTATGCAGGCTCCAAGGAAACCGCATTTGGATGCAGCTAGACGCATACTCAGGTATGTGAAGTCCACATTGCAGTATGGACTATTTTATGAGGTTGAGGTTCAGATACAGTTGCATGGATACACTGATGCTGATTGGGCTGGTAGTATTTCTGATAGACGATCTACCAGTGGATATGTGTTCTCTTTTGGGAGTGCTGCAGTCACTTGGAGCAGCAAGAAATAGCCTACAGTTGCCTTGTCGAGCACAGAGGCTGAGTACAGGGGTGCAGCAATGGCTGCATGTGAGGTAGCTTGGTTGCATAAGCTACTCTACGATATGCATCAGTCTACAGATGGGCCAGTTGTCATTTATTATGACAACATGAGCAATATACACTTGGAAATAACCCAGTCTATCATGCTAGAACAAAGCACATTGAGGTGCATTATCACTATGTGCAGGAGAAGGTTTTACTAGGTCTTATTGATCTAGTTTATGTCAGCACAAAGGATCAGGTAGCTGACATATTCACGAAAGCATTGGGCGCAGAGAAGCTGCGCAAGTTTAGAGACCTGCTTGGTATGTAGGAATTGGGATTGAGCTCGAGGGGGAGTGTTGAGATATCGAGCTCCACTCGCGATCTGCCAGGGTGACCGTTGTGCATTTATGTCACCGACTTGTTAGCTGCAGACGCGGTTGGTACACCGCCCATGAATAATAGCTGGATGACAGCTATCCTTATGTACTCTAGTTTGTGGCCCAGTTAGTATGCCACCTTAGCTAGTTGAGTTTGGTTTGAGACCCACATATAGGGTTCTTCTATTTTCTTTGTACGAGAGTTCTTTTTGGCTTTCACAACTAAGAAGAGGAAAACTGTTTTCAGCCTCCACCTTTGTGTGTATTCCCCCATTGTGTATGTGAGAAAGCCGCAAGTGAGACTCCTTTCATCTCTCCCACTATCTTCACAATGGCTACCAATGGGTGAGATCTCTTTCTTGATCTTCATGTCGATCTTCAACAACTAATTGTACAGTGCATTGCTCAAGGAGATGACGGGTGGGATGATACACCGTGGATGATTCAAGGTGAATAACTAGTGATACACTAGGAGGGCTTTGACATTGTTTGCCAATAGATAAGCCTCATTTTTACTCTCTCTTTTTCATTTTTCAAGCATGGCTGACATTCTCGTGTTTTGTGGACGAGTTGAAGAAAATCTAAATGAGTATCTTGTGGCATTCAAGCACCGTTGTGTTTCTCTCTACTTTCTTACTGAAGATAGATGGTTGTTGGTTCTTCCCACATTTCTAGAGGGTTTGTCTCAAGTGTGGTATGAGAAGCAAGCCAATGACGTTTGCCAAAGCTGGCCAAGGTTAATAGTAGCGATAATTGAGTATTTTGGCAAAGAAGAGGAGCCAGAGAATGTGTACTTGCAGGTGGCAAACTTGAAGCAGTCAGAAGGTGAGACGGTGCGTCGATATGTGGATCGAGCAGCCGTGCTCGTGGACCATTTAATTGCCATGCACGAGGACAATGTTGGATTTTGATCTAGAATGACTCAGCATGTGCTGGGCTACCTTATAGCAGGAACAACTAACGAATTTTGCCTCAAGCTTAAATGGGAGAATCCAAAAACTATGGTGCTAGCAAATGAGATTGCTCAAAAGTTTGATAAAGTTCAGTCTGACCCCGCTTCACCGCTTCAAAGAAGACGATTGTCCCTCCGCAACCCCCTCAATTCTTGCAACATCAACTTGGGGGGTCTAACTCAGGGGCATACCCCCACCCCTCATCAAGGATGTATCCATCGCCTCCACCTCAAATGTATGGTCCTCTCTTAGATGCTTACCCTCAACAAGGATTATATCCTCAACCTCCACCTAGAAGATTTCGCTAGCCTCGCCCACGAGCCCCCCTCCTTCCTACTCCCCCAGCCTCTCATGCTAAGGAACCCGGAGTCAATGACCTAGCCAAGACCCTGAATTGATCTTCAGCTTGAGATGGTGGGCATCAGAAATCAATCCAATCACCCTCCAAGAGAACCTGCCAATGTTGTGTGCTACGAGTGCCACCAGAAGGGTCATTATCGTACGGAATATCCCAAAAAAGAGAAGCAAGACAGTGATACTCTCTCATCCTTGGTGTCTGAATCAATGGAAGGATCAAACGGGGGGAGGAGTTCTCAGATGAGGAAGATTACATGATGGGGGTGTCTCCAACCCTGCCACTTGTAGAAAAGGTAATAGCTAGTCCTCAACAACTTGAATCTATGCTATCCCCAGACCTCACTCCAAGTGAGAAAGATGAATTCCTAGAAATGTTCAAAGATCTCCTTGACCTTTTTGCAACTAGCTACCACCACCTTCGCCATGTGACTGCCATAGAGCACAAGATAGAGCTGAAGCTTGATGTGAAGCCTGTGGCTCAGAAATATCGGAGATTAGGGCCCCTACAGACCAATGCTTTGTGCTCAGGGTTGCAAAAACTTGTAGAAGCTGGGTTTATTGTTCCAGTTCACAATACTGAATGGGTTTCACTAGTGGTAGTCACCCCAAAGAAAAACAACAAGTTGCGGGTCTACATCAACTATAAGAAACTCAATGCAGCCACCAAGAGGGACCATCATCCTCTTCCCTTTCAAAGCCTCATTCTTGAGAAGGTAAGTGGTCATGAGATGTATACTTTCTGTGATGGTTACTTTGGGTTTTATCAAATCAAAATTGCCAAAGAAGATGTGCTTAAAACCACATTTGCCACACCCTGGGGGACATTTGCATTCAAAGTAATGCCATTTGGCCTCACCAATGCTCCTCCTACCTTTCAAAGATTTATGCAGATGGTGTTTGCTCCTTATTTGAGGGATTTCTTGGAGGTGTTTTTAGATGATTTTTGTATATTCTCATCATGTAAGGAGCACATCATGAAGGTTAGGTTGGCCTTCCAAAGGGTCAATGATGCGAATGGCAGCCTCAACCGTGAGAAATGCACCATTGGAGCCACTCAAGGGAGGTTACTGGGACATATTGTCTCATCCGAGGGTGTCAAGCCTGACCTCGAGAAGGTAGAGGCCATCCTCAAGCTCTCCCCACCAACAACCAAATGTCAGGTACGCTCATTTGTCAATCTAGCAGGATACTATCACCGCTTCATTGATCAATATGCTGCTTTAACATGACCCATGACTATGCTATTAAAAGATGGGGTTGATGTCTCTTGGGATGAGGATTGTGATCATGGGTTTGCACAAATCAAGAATGCTCTGGCTTCAAAACCCATTCTATGCAATCCTGATTGGTTTGGTCAAAAACTTTCTATATCAAATCGTGGATTTGGTGAGGACACTCTGGTGGGTATTCTTCTCTAGCAAGGGGAGGATCAGTTCATGTATCCTCTTCGATTTGCTTCTCGACAATTGCTCGAAACTGAACGATGCTACTCTAAGGCTAACAAGCATGCCTTGTCTTTGGTGTTCTGCATTGAGAAATTTAAGCACTATGTTGTTGGAAAGTCCTTCATTATAATCTCTAGCAATGGTCTTGCAAAGCAGGTTCTTCAATCACCAAATCGCATGGGATGGTTGGCCAAATGGTTGGCAGTTCTACAAGAATATGATTTTTCTTTCAAAATTGTAAAAGGGGGTTGTTCCAACTTGAAGAATGCTTTGATTGATTTAGAGGAGTGCCTTGATGTAACCCTTGTAGCAGCCATAGAAGTTGGGGATCCATGGTATGGTGGTATCTACAGGTTTCTAACTGCTTTCTCCTTTCCTCTGAAAAGTACTAGCTATGAGAGAAAGAAGATCCGAAGAGATAGTAGGCGCGACACTCTTTTTGATGGGGTCTTGTACCGTCAAGGCATGGATGGGGTACTAAGACGGGCCATTGATGCAGATGAAGTGCCTAAGCTATTGAAGCATTATCATGATGGATTTTGTGGAGGCCACTATGCCAGTGACTATACATGCTGGATACTATTGGCCGACCTTGTTCAAGGATGTCACTTTGTATTGCAAAACCTGTGAACCATGCCAATTCTTTGGTAGGAAGGATTTTCGTCTTGGGCAACATCACCCAATGATGACCATCCATCCGTTTCAGAAGTGGGGAATAGATTTTGTCAGGCCCTTGCCCATGACTGCTCGCAAAAAGAAGTATCTTTTGGTAGCCACTCAGTTTGGGAAAAACGACCACAAGGAACAAGAGCCAGTGGGATCAAAAGGTCACTGAAGCCATGTGGGCTTACAACATCACTCATAAAAGGTCTACAGATCACACTCCTTTTGAGTTGGTGTATGGTACTGAGGCAGTTTTACCACTAGAGATAGAGATTCCGACCTTGAGATTGGCACAAGAACAGAGGATGATAGAAGATGAACATGTAGAGGCCAGATTGGTACAACTTGAGAAGTTAGATGAAACCTGATGCCTTGCACTACTCCAAACAGAGATCCAAAAGAATCGACAAAAGGCCCACTTGGATGCTAAGATTCGCAAGGGATGGAAAAGGCAGTTTGTTGAGGGGGATGTTGTGCTATGCTTTTATAACAAATTGGACCACCAAATGGATAAGAAGTTTTTACCACTGTGGACCAATCCATACAAAGTCATCAAGGAACGTAGCAATGGGTCTGTACAAGTTCAGGAGCTGCATGAGCCATATGGCAAGAAGGTGATCAACAAGTGTTATCTCAAGCCCTTCTTTGTGCGTGATGGCATGGAAATGCTATGCATTCCCTGCCTGGGGGGGAACTATTATGGATAAATTTAACCAAAGTAAAAAAGCATAAATATGAGTGTGTGCTTGTATGTGTGGCAATAGTATAAGAAAATATGGAGTGCATAGCACCCAGGGTTAGGGCCCAGGGTTGAGGTGGTAGGGCATGACCATGTGCCACCCTTCCATGTAAGAGGACTCATAAGGTATGTTGTACATGTTGGAATACTGAAAGGAAAGAGTAGAGTTGACACAAATTCAGAATACTTGCTTATAGAATGAAGAAGAAAGAGGTCCTTAAGTAGGCACCTCATACAAGGTCACTGACATCACTGATGACCTCAGAGCTCCACAATCATCTCCTCAATCTGCTCCTAGATTCTCTCAATCATCCTATGTGGCTTTTCCACCACCTAACTGTGCTTGTGGGCACCTAACTGTGCCTCTAGCACTCACACATAGAAACATAAGGTGTGCCTGAGGCATACACCTTGAGATATCCCAACAAACCCCCCCTCAAGGAAATGCCTCAGGCTATGTCAAGGATACATCTAGTCTCATAGTTTCTCATGCCATCTCATGGTGGTCAAGGATAAATCTATGGCTAGGTTCTCATCCTAGCAAGGGTTCCCTTGTGTGTAAGGTAAACAGAAAGGGATACAAACAGACCTTCCAATGGTTATCTCTCCTACATGTACATGCACACAATGTCTGTAGGAGGTACCATGGAACAAACCATACACATGGCCTACATCATAAGGTGACCAGAGGTGTTTACAAGACACACAACACACAATAGTTTATTTTCATTCATTTTGGAGGACTATCCAGGCTGAGTACCTTGACATAAAAAGAGTGATCTGGAGCATACATAGAGATGAGTTTAAAATGCATAATCTTCATGGGATGCCTCATCTTGTGGAGGGAAAATATCCATGTCAAGGCAAGGTCTTACCACATGGGCAGTGTCTAGTGCCTTATAAGATGGTATTATGATAGAACAAGTGGATCTGAAAGTCATATCCTTCATGAGAACAATTATCTTGTCATCTCCATAGTTGTGTAGAGAAGCATATCTTAGGTGTCTGACCTTCATCTTTTTCTTGTACTTGGAGTCAAATAAAAATGCCATGAGAGTGTAGATCTCTGTATTTGCTTCCTTTTTGGCAACCATTGTTTTGGCAATCTTCAATAAGGAAGTCAGGTTGGCATTTTCATCCTTTGTAGCATAACAAGACATTGCTTTATGTTTTGGCTTTTCACATATTTGGCATAAGCAAGCCATGAGAGGCTCTAACCCAAGTATTGGGTAGTGTCTTCTCTCTTACAAGGCAAAAAGAACTGAAATACTTCCAAAGTATAGCCACTTGTTGTAGCAAATAGTAGTGACTAGTTTTCAAACAATGATGCTTCTTCTTACATGCTTCATAGAAGTGGATGAAATAAACATTTTCCAATCAAAACCAGGTCTAGCAAGTCAAAACAAAACTGAATCCACACTTGTACTGAAGTTATTGAAAGCTTCAAAAAACCAGAAATGCTAGAGTAGCATTTTATGTAGCATCATCTTCAAAAACTTGTCCAAAACTGTCAAAACTGAAAAGCTGAACTTGGAGGGCTTGTAGCTCACTCTTCAAAGCAAGGAAAAGAGGGCTTTCTGAAGCAAAAGAAAGCTCATATACCAGAGAAGGTCCAGCACAGAGGTTGGACGAAATGGTGCGCACTTTTGCCCGAGAGAGTTGCTACAGGCTGAAACTGAGTTTTGACGATTTCTCCCTCGTTACTGAACCAAATGACTTGAAAAATGGCTCAAAATCTTCGTCTTGAGGTCGCCCATCTACTCCTAAGAGGGCTCAGGCAATGGCGGAGTATGCAGGGAGTATTGAGCAACAGAAGAAATTCGCTGTTTGGAGAATGGCAGCCACCACAGACGTTTTTTCTTCAATTGCTTGCAGGTGGAAGTTCGCCCATACTAGAGGAGTTTCCAGCTCAGAGGGTTTGGGCAATGGCTGTTTGTAGATGGAGAACCAAGCTCTCAAAGATTTTGGGAAGAAAGAGGAAAATGGAGAAGAAGAAGATGAAGAAGAAGATGATGATGTGGCAGAAATGGGCTCAAGGGGGATCAAAGGGCTCTGATACCATGTTGGAATACTGAAAGGAAAGAGTAGAGTTGACACAAATTCAGAATACTTGCTTATAGAATGAAGAAGAAAGAGGTCCTTAAGTAGGCACCTCATACAAGGTCACTGACATCATTGATGACCTCAGAGCTCCACAATCATCTCCTCAATCTGCTCCTAGATTCTCTCAATCATCCTATGTGGCTTTTCCACCACCTAACTGTGCTTGTGGGCACCTAACTGTGCCTCTAGCACTCACACATAGAAACATAAGGTGTGCCTGAGGCATACACCTTGAGATATCCCAACAGTACATAGTCCATGGTAGTAATATTATAAAATGTTAAGGTGGCATGGCTCCTCCATGTGCCACCCCTCCACCTAGGCAGTCCCATGCTTGCATTTAGCGAGACACTATAGGTGCACTAATATTTTGTGACTGCTGCTGTGAATTATGTGTAGCATTACCATTTTGTGCATCTACATCATCAATCACATTTATTGGTTTATACCAGCTGCTCATATCATCAAAAACAACATCTCTGCTCACTGTAAACTTACGAGTAGAAGGGTTATAGCATCTATACCATTTCTACTGCAGAGAATAACCAATAAAGTAGCACTTCTCAGCTTTTGGATCCAACTTGGATCTCAACTCATCTAACACATGAAGATAGGCAATGTAGCCAAAAAATTTCAAAATATCTGGTTTCCTACCAGTATAGCTCTCCTTTGGCATCATGCCATGTATTGCTGCAGTGGGAGTCCTATTCATTATGTAGACTGCTATAGCAACTGCTTCAACCCAATGATAATCTGGCGGGTCTTTTTCATTGAGCATGGCACGAGATACCTCTCCAATATGCCTGCTTTTCCTTTCTGCAAGTCCATTTTGCTGTGGGGTATGACTGCATGAATATTGCTGCTTTATGCCATGCTTCTGCAGGAACCTTGCAAACTCATTTGAAAGATACTCTCCCCCTCCATCTGACCTTAGGCATTTTATTTGCAAGCCTGTTTCTTTTTCAACCATAGCTTTAAAAGCTTTGAAATGCCCAAACACTTTACTTTTCTTTTTCATAAAATACACCTAAACTTTTCCTACTATGCATCTGTACATAGTAGGGTCTTCTAGAAGCTCACCTACATCTGTGCTCAACTTCACATTCTGCTCCAAAGGAATTGAAATAGGCTTACAGCCTATCATCCCATATTTGGACAGCATGTCCAATCCATACTGCCTCTATAAGAGCCATATCCCACTTGAGGATTTAATCACCTCAATGCCCAAGAAGTAATGCAACTCTCCCAAATCCTTCATCTCAAACTTCTGCTTCAATAGCATTTTCACATGAAGAATATCTTCATCACTATCACCTGTAATGATCAAATCATCAACATAAATGACAAGCAGCATAATGCCTTTCTCTATTTTTCTCACATAAAGTGAGAAATATGCCTTGGAAATCTAAAAGCCAATAGTGACAAGATACTATCCTATCTTGTCAGACCATGCTCTGGGTGCTTGCTTCAAGCCCTACAAGTATTTCTTCAACTTGTAAACAAACTCAAGATGAAGAGCATGAACATAACCTGGTGGCTGCTCCATATAGTCCTCTTCTTGCAAATCACTAGGCAAGAAAGCATTCTTTACATCCATCTGATGTAAATACCATCCCTTTGATCCAGCCATAGCAATGACTGCTCTTCTGGTTGCCATCCTTGTAGCCGAACTGAATGTTTCTTCATAATCAATGCCATATGTCTGTGCATACCCCTTGACAACTAATCTTGCCTTGTATATGTTCACAGAACCATCTACATTGTGCTTCAACTTATAAACCCACTTGCAACCAATTGCATTCTTGTCTTTAGGCAAAAGCACCAATTCCCATGTAGCATTTGCTTCTAAGGCATCCATTTCTTCATCCATGGCTTTCTCCCATTTTTCTTTTCCCATGGCTTACTCAAAAGAAGTGGGTTCTGGTTCATGTATCACTTTGACCATATAGGCATAGTTATTGGCTATAAATCCATGATATTTTAGCCTATCCACAGGATACTTAACTCTGGTAGACCTACACAAAATAGGCTCACTACTAGGTGCTCTCAAAACATCCCTTGTCTTCCTTCCTCCAGCTGTAACAACAAAAGGAATACCCAACTCATCATCAAGGCTCTGCTCTGAGCCATTGGATTCACCATCCACATAAGAGTGACCTACATTCACATCAACCATGGGATGATCTACTTTCTCTTTTCCTTTTCGTGATACTTGCATACCACTATCTGCATTGCTTTGAGGAGATCCTCCTGTTCTCAATCTGCTTGTCCATGGCAAAGTATGTGAACCATTGCTAGAGGACACTACAGGTCCAATAATATTTTGTGATTGTTGCTGTGAATTCTGTGCAACATTACCATTTTGTGCATCTACATTATCAATCACATTTACTGGTTTATATTAGCTGCTCATATCATCAAAAACAACATCTCTGCTCACTGTAAACTTACGAGTAGAAGGGTTATAGCATCTATACCCTTTTTGTTGTAGAGAATAATCAATAAAGTAGCACTTCTCAGCTTTTGGATCCCCAACTTGGATCTCAACTCATTTGGCACATGAACATAGGCAATGCAGCCAAAAAATTTCAAATGAGAAATATCTGGTTTCCTACCAGTATACCTCTCCTCTGGTGTCATGCCATGTATTGCTGCAGTGGGAATCCTGTTCATTATGTAGACTGCTGTAGCAACTACTTTAGCCCAATAATAATCCGGCAGGTCTTTTTCGTTGAGCATGGCACGAGATACCTCTCCAATATGCCTATTTTTCCTTTCTGCAAGTCCATTTTGTTGTAGGGTATGACTACATGAATATTGCTGCTTCATGCCATGCTCTTGCACGAACCTTGCAAACTCATTTGAGAGGTACTCTCCCCATCCATCTGACCTTAGGCATTTTATTTGCAAGCCTATTTCATTTCTAACCATAGCTTTAAAAGCTTTGAAATGCCCAAACACTTCACTTCTCTTTTTCATAAAATACACCCAAAATTTTCTGCTGTAGTCATCACTAAAAGTGCCAAAATAATGACAACCTCCAATAGATGCAGCTTTAGTAGTCCACACATCAGAGTGGATTAATTCCAATAGCCTTTTGCTCTCTTGAACATGTCTAAGAAATGGTTTTCTTGCCTATTTTCCAAATTGACTGCATTAATTTAAGTCATTGTACATTAATATGACCAATGCATTTATGCCAAATATAAATATCTGCAACTACACCGGTCCAGGTGCAAACATCGCTCCACTCAATTTAGGCATGTTCGCATCCAACGTAAACATCCTACCCTTCTTCTTCCCTTTTGCTATCAAGCGACCTTTATTTTTCATATCCTCAACAAAGCATCCATGAGGATTAAATCTAACCTGCAAGCCCTACTCAACCATTTGACCAATAGAAATGAGGTTCTTGGTGATATTCGGGACATGAAATACATCAGACCTATATTTCTTTTTCCCATCCTAAATAGACAAAGGGATTTTACCAATCTGCACAATAGGATGTGTAGTATCATCACCAGTCTCCACAAATCCTGGTCTTTCCATTTTCCTTGCATATCTTACATCCATTCTGCATGACCTATCATGTGGTTTGATGCACCTGAGTCAACATATCACACATCATTGCTTTCTTCTGCACTTGTCACATAATTGGTCATGTGCTACACCATAAACAAATGCTCATTTCTGTCATCACCCTATCTATTAGAGGATGCATAATTGCCTTGCTGCAATTTTCCAATCATGATGTCATTCTGCTTTTTATAGCAGTCTTTAGCCATATGACCCATTTTACTATAGTAGTGGCATTCAACATTGCTGTTTGGATTTTTGCCTCTCTACCATCCACCACGACCTCTTTGGCTCCCCCTGCCTCTAAGGTTACCATGTCCTCCTCCATAGGACTGGTATTCTTGAATTTGCTGCATATTATGATCTCTGCCACAGCCTCCTGCTCTACCTCTACCTCTACCTCTTCTAGCATTTGAGTAAAAACTTTTTTTGAATTTCCTCCTAAAGAAGATGCACCACCATTTCTCTGCTCTTCAGAAATCATAAGAGCAATCAACTCCTCAAAATCAAGATGTTTTTCACGGACGACAATGGATGTCCGGAATTGTGCATAATCCTTTCCTAGACCATTGAAGGTCACAGAAACTAAATCATCGTCTTCCACTGACGACCCAATGGAAGCAAGTGCATCTGAAATCTTCTTCACCTTCATGTGGTAGTCATTGATGCTCATATTTTCTCTCTGCACATTATGCAACTCCTGCTTGAGTTGCATTTTCTTGGCTTGCATATTTGTACTATATATTTTTGTCAAAGTATCCCATGCCTCCTTCGGCATGCTTGCATCCTGAATATGCACAATCATAGAATCTGAAATACTGATAGACAGCCAGTACATAAATTTTTTGGCTCTCTCATGCCAGCCTTTAAAGGCCTGCAACTCCTGTTGATTGGGAACATTAGGAATAACTACTTCTTGTTCAACTCTAGTAATGAACTCCCAATAGCCTTTTCCCTTAAGAAAATTCGTCATTCTAAACTTCCATGCTTGGAAGTTGTTCTTGTCAAGCTTTTTAGTGATTATCTGTGAAAGAGCATCAGACGCCATTATAGAACACTACAAAAATATTCTGTCACTACAAAAAACACAACTTCTGCCTCACAAGGCCAAATTTGCAAAACTAACGAAAGCGGTATTTGACCACACAGTCACTTCCTAGTGATGATTTTGCATCAACAAGCAATAAGAATGATTCTGTCACTCCCAATATCTCTGCACATAGGCATACGATGCAGTTTCTATGGCAACTTTTCATCGACATGCGGAACAGTGGTCGCATAGCAAAAAATAGGGCACTTTTTTGAGTGCTTGCGGAAAACTTCTGCCACCAAAATGGGCCCTGAAATGGCCTCTAATCAAAAAAATAATGTCACACCATGAAGGGCGTCCCAATCTGAGACAGTGCACTCTTGCACTTTCCAGCTGTGCTACCTGCAAAGATTTGCTCCGAAACTCAAAAAAGGAAAGCAACACTGATCCTCTTACCAAGACACCGCGAACTTGGTTTGCTTTCTTGAGCTCCTTACCACGAACTTGGGTCTGATACCATGTGAAGAGAGTGGGAGAGAAGTAAGGAGTCTCACTTGTAGCTTTCTCACATACACAATGGGGGAATACACACAAAGGTGGAGGCTGAAAACAGTTTTTCTCTTCTTAGTTGTGAAAGCCAAAAGAACTCTCTCTTAGTACAAAAGAAATAGGTGAACCCTATATGTGGGTCTCAAACCAAACTTAGCTAACCTAGGTGGCATACTAATTGAGCCACTAACTAGAGTACATAAAGATAGCTGTCATCCAGTTATTATTCATGGGCGGTGTACCAACCGCATCTGCAGCTAACAAGTCGGTGACATAAATGTACAACAGTCACCCTGGTATATCACGAGTGGAGCTCGATATCTCAACATTGAGAGTGCTCCATAATAGTAGAAAACCCTACGTGAAAAATAATTCAGAAGACTTTAGAAACAATGCTTCAATAAAATAGCCAATAAGGCATTAAAGTACAAACTGAAAGAAAATATATTTTGCCCATCATACTGTAATGTGCCCAAGATGCATTTTGCCCATCATACAATAATGTCTCCAAGATGAAAGACAATGCATATTGCCCATAATACTGTAATGTGCCCAAGCTGAAAGACAATGCATTTTGCCCATCATACTGTAATGTGCCCAAGCTCTGTAATGTGTCCACTGATATAATTAAGTGTGTGTCCATTTAACAAAATCTTTGAACATATGATCAAAAATAGCCCCAAAGGCTTTACAAGGCTCAATATATGTACATAAATTAGAAAATAATAGCCAATCATAGGGTTGTGTTATGAGTGTGAAACCACATGTGAACATAGGACTGATGCCAATTAGAAACTAGTCGGGAATTTTTTAGCATGGCTTTGATTGGTTCTTTTGGAGTTCTCTCCTGTATGGATAAACTAATCTATGCTTATCTAAGCTATACCAACTGTCGAATTGAAGAAAATGCAAGAAATAATTTCTTTTTCATATTCATTTTAATAGGTTACCTGCAAGACAAGAGTTATAAACAAAATTTGAATCTTTTCACATATAATTAAAGTATATTTAATTTAGCAAAATATTTTAAACTAAATTAAATATACTTTAAATACGCATTTAATGTAAAATGAATTAAAAAATAAAGATTAAATAAAAATTACAAACTCATGAAATAGAGAGTATGTAAACACATAAAGTATAAACTAAGATAAAATAAATAAAAATAAAATGATGAAATGATATACATTAAAAAATCCTTCATTTTTTCTCTCTTATATATATATATACATATATATTCATATATATATATATATATATATATATATATGCATATATATATATATATAATGTTTGATTCTTTTCACATATAATTAAAGTATATTTAATTTAGCAAAATATTTTAAACTAAATTAAATATACTTTAAATATAAATTTAATGTAAAATGAATTAAAAATTAAAGATTAAATAAAAATTACAAACACATGAAATAGAGAGTATGTAAACACATAAATTATAAACTAAGGTAAAATAAATAAAAATAAAAATTATAGACATAAAAAAAGTCCTACATTTTTTTCCTCTTATATATATATATATACATATATATGCATATATATATACATACATATATATATATATATATATATATATGCGCATATACATATATATATCTAAACATTTTAAAGTAAACTAAATATACATTTAATGTAAAATGAATTAAAAACATAAATACATTATCTAAGCTAAACTTAAATTTAAGAATACAAAAAATTATATATTAAATTCATTAATTTTGATTTAAATAAAAAATGATATACAAACTAATGAAATTAAAATTATGAAATGGTAGACCTCCCTCTCCACTTCATGCTAGATTAACTAATTAACAAATTAATTGATAACTAATTAATTAATTGATTAATTTACTAACCCCTCTCCTATAACCCTCCCTTTATTAATTAACTAATCAATTTACTAATCCCCTTTCCTTAACTAATTAATTTACTAACCCCCCTTTCCTATAATCCCTCCCCTTAACTAACCCCATTCCTTATAACCCCCCTCCCTTATAACCCCCTTCCCCTTAACTAACCCTTTACTTATAGTCCCCTACCCCTTCATTATAACCCCTTATTCCCTAGTGGCCTAACCCCCTTCCCCTTAACTAACCCTAATCTCCTACCCCTCCCTTATAACCCCCTCCCCCTTGTTCCCTGGTGGCCGTGACCACCAGGGAACAAGGGGGAGGGGGTAATAAGGGAGGGGTAGTGAACCTTCCCCATCCCATCAGCTCTCTTCCGACGCCCACTTCAAATGCCCATTCCTCTCCTTTTTTCATCGTCCCATGCCTTCTCTTCCATCGCAAAGATTTGGATGGAGTGACGGAAGTTTGGAGAGAATAAAGGGTGGGAAGAAGATGGAAGTTTAGAGAGATTAAAGGGTGGGAAGAAAGGGATTAAGGTGGCGGTGGTGGAGATTAAGGGGAGGGAAGAAAGAGGAGGAGATTAAGGGGTGGGAAGAAAGAGGAGAAGATTAAGGGATGGGAAGAAAGAGGAGGACAGAGTAAAATTTCTACCTGTTAGGATCGTCGGTGACGATG
Organism: Dipteris shenzhenensis; assembly: GCF_047967505.1. Classification (NCBI taxonomy): domain Eukaryota; kingdom Viridiplantae; phylum Streptophyta; class Polypodiopsida; order Gleicheniales; family Dipteridaceae; genus Dipteris; species Dipteris shenzhenensis. The sequence continues at coordinate 21,387,092 of NC_141600.1, forward strand.
ACGACGAGACGAATTAGGGGAGGAGAAGATAAGGAAAAGAAAAGGTGAGGAAAGTGAGAATAGAAATGAGGAGATTCAAATTTTGAGAGAGTTTAGGAGAAAATTTGCATGGGAGATTCAAATTTGAAATATAAACTAAAAGTGCGGGAGGATTTGAATTTAAAATACAAACAAAAGATCTGACATTCTCCTAAACAAAAAAACCCAACATTCTCCTAAACATTCTTTCATCCTTTCCTCATCGAAACACATGACATTCTCTCGCATGACATTTTCTTTCCCAAGATCTCTTACCGACAATAGTACAGCAGTAATAAGAGATCTTTTCGATACTTTTTCTTTGTTGTATTTTTTAAAAGTACAACACTTCCTTCTCTACTATTTCTACTTGGTTTTCCATTTCAATTTCTTCCAACCTCTTTTTCTCCCCTCCATCCCGCTCTTGATTCTGTCAATCAAAATTTCCATCAACGTTAATGTCACCGATCGCCACAACATCGATTTCTCTAGTCCCCATTACTACATCAATTTATGTTCCAAAATTCCATCGTTCGTCATCGCCATCGCCAACCTGCCATTGCCATTGTCGTCGCCGTCACCATCGCCACAGCCCACCATTTAAATTTTTGCCATCGCTCCACATCGTCAAAAATACCATCGCTGCCTGCCCACCCATGCAATCACCACCCATCTGCACCCTGCTTGCTGGCGCAACACCCACCCGTGGACTACCCCGCCCACTTGCACAGCCTCGCGCACCGCCCTTTGTAAAGGGCCTTGGGGTTTGGAAGAGGGTTTACAAACCCCCTTCCCAACCTCTTCCCTTATTCTGTGGTGGTCACAGCCACCAAGGAATAAGGGAAGGGATTCTCATACCCTTCCGTCCTCATACCTTCCATCGTGATCATCGTGATCTTTTTTGCTGCATTGCAATCTTTACTTCCATCATGACGGATCTTTTTGCATCGCGAATGTTTAATCGAGGTTTAATCCTTCCGTCATGATCTTTCCTACTTCCTCACATGTCCATTTTCATTCTCGTCCCATCCCTTTCCTGTTCCCTCCCTTCCGTTCATCCTTTCTCTCTCTTCTCTTCCTTTTTTTATCGATCCTTTCTCTCAATTTCAATTTCTTAAATATTTAAGAAAAGAAAACATGAATATAAATTCTCCATACCTGGCTAAGGTGGCTGAAGGTTGTAGATAGGATGTAGACTCGGTTTTATAGGCTCCTTAATTCTTTCTCTTGCTCCTTCTTGCTTCAATTGATTGAGATAAGAATGAATGAAGAGAAGAAGACCTTTTTATACTTCTTTAGGGCAAATTAAGACTTTTTTCTACCCCCCTCTTTTCTTTTTCCTTTTCCTTTCCTTTCACTAGCCTTTTTCTTTGTCCTTTCCTTTCACCCTTCTCTCTCTTTCATACTAAGCACAATTATTGTTGTTCATTAATTATACTCAATTATTTTCATAATAAACATGTCTTTTTTAAAACTATTAACCTCACAAATAGTTTTCTAAAGGCATCCTTTTCTTGATTAATAAATATCCTACTAAGCATAAATTATTTCATAATAGTTAGATTCAATTATTTTCTTAATAAATACAAGTGTTTTTTAATTACTAACCTCACAAATACTTTTCATGTAAATTGTTACTCAAAATTGGCTATCCATTGAATCACGCCTTTTTTAAAACCACTAACTTTACGAACTCTTAGGTGTGTTATCTAAAGTACTTATTGGATGGGCATGCAACTTTGCACCTAAGATAATAACACATAGGTTGAGGGTCATGCAAAGTATTGTGTCCATTAGATAAGCTTTGCATTGTCGATCAAGCATTAAACACCTTGTTTTCCTCATTGTGATGCACATTCTTAAAAAATACGCTGTTAGGTGTGTTATCCGAACAAGTACTTATCGGATGGGCATGCCACTTTGCAACCAAGTCAATACCATCTAGGTTGAGATGCGTGAAAAGTATTCTGTCCATCGGATATGCTTTGTATGGTCAATTAAAAATTAAATACCGTTTTTGCCTCAATGTCATGCACAACCATATAAAAACATGGTCCTAAGTGTGTTATCCGATGGGTGCACAACTTTGTAGGCATGTAAATGCCACCTAGATTGAGATATGTACAAAGTATTGTGTCCATTGGATATGATTAACATGGTCAATCACGCATTATACAACATTTTCCCCTGGTCTTATGCACCATCATAAAAAAACATAGTCCTAGTTGTGTTATTCGAACAAGAACTTATCATATGGACACAAAACTTTAAACTCAAGTCTATACCATCTAGGTTAAGGTGTGTGCAAAGTATTGTGCCCATTTCATATGCTTTGAATGGTCATCAAGAATTAAACATCGTTTTTGCCTTAGTGTCATGCACAACCATATAAAAACATGATCCTAGGTGTGTTATTTCAAAATGTACTTATCGGATGGGTGCTCCACTTTGCAAGCATGTAAATACCACCTAGGTTGAGGTGCTTGCAAAGTATTGTGCCCATTGGATAGGCTTTGTAGTGTCAATCAAGCATTAAACACCATTTTTGCCTCAATGTCATGCACAACCATATAAAAACATGGTCCTAGAGGTGTTATTCCAACAAGTACTTATTGGATGGATGCACCACTTTGTAAGAATGTAAATACCACCTAGGTTGAGATACATGCAAAGTATGGTCGACCACACATTATACACCGTTTTTCCCCGACTGTTATGCATCATCATAAAAAAACATAGTCCTAGGTGTGTTATTCGAACAAGAACTTATCATATGGTCATGCAACTTTGCACCCAATTCCACACCATCTAGCTTGAGGTACGTGGAAAGTATTGTGTGCATCTCATATGCTTTGAATGGTTGATCAAGAATTGAACATTGTTTTTGCCTTGGTGTCATGCACAACCATATAAAGACATGGTCCTAGGTGTGTTATTCCAACATGTACTTATCAGATGGGTGCTCCACTTTTAAAGCATATAAATACTACCTAGGTCGTGGTGCATACAAAGTACTATGCCCATGGGATAGGCTTTGCATGCTCGATCACGCATTATATACTATGTTTCCCCTAGTGTTATGCACAATCGTCAAAAAAGGTGCTCCCAAGTGTGTTATCCAAACAAGCACTTATTGGATGGGTGCACCATTTTGCATGCAAGTCAATACTATATAGTTTGAAATTCGAGCAAAGTATTGTGTCCATCGGATATGATTTTCATGCTCAATCACACATTATACAACGTTTTCCTCCTAGTGTTATTCACAACCATCAATTAAAGCACTCCGAGTTGTGCTATCTGAACAAGTACTTATGGGAGGGGCATGCCACTTTGCATGCACATTAATATCACTTGAGTAGACACCTGTGCAAAGTATTGAGGCCATCAGATATGATATACATGGTCGACCAAGCATTACACTCCTCTTTTGCCTTACTGTCATGCACAAGCGTAAAAAAACATTGTCCTAGGTGTGTTATTTCAACAAGTACTTATTGGACTGGTGTGCCACATTGCATGCAACTCAATACCACCTAGGATGAGGTGCGTGCAAAGTATTCTACCCATCAGATATGCTTTGCATGCTTGATCACACATTATATACTATTTTTCCCCTAGTGTTATGCACAACTGTCAAAAAACGTGGTCCTAGGTGTGATATCTGAACAAGTACTAATGGGATGGCTACTCCACTTTGCATGAAAGTAAATACTACCTAGGTTGAGGCGCGTGCAAAGTATTGTGCCCATTTGATATGGTTTGCATGGTCGATTCCCACATTAAACACCGTTTTTGCCTCACTATGATGCAAATTCGTCAAAAACACGCTCCTATGTGTGTTATCTTTACAAGTACTATCGGATGGATGCGTCACTTTGCACCCAAGTCAATACCATCTAGGTTGAGATGCATGCAAAGTATTGTGTCCATATTATATGATTTGCATGGTCGACTAAGCATTAAAATCCGCTTTTGTCTTAGTATCATGCACAACATCAAAAAACACTATCCTAGGTGTGTTATTCCAACAAGTACTTATCTGATTGGCATGCCACATTGTATGAAACGCAATAGGTTGAGGTGCGTGCAAAGTATTATGCCCATCAGATATGCTTTGCATGCTCGATCACGCATTATATACTGTTTTCCCCCTAGTGTTATGCACAACCATCAAAAAATGCACTCCTAGGTGTGTTATCTGTGTCCAAAGTATTGTGCTCTTTTGATATGCTTTGCATGGTTGATTCTCACATTAAAAAACATTTTTGTCTCATGGTGATGCACATTTGTTAAAAACACGCTCCTAGGTGTGTTATCCAAACAAGTACTTATCGGATGGGTGTGCCACTTTTCACCCAATTCAATGCCATCTAGGTTGAGATGCGTGCAAAGTATTGTGTCCATTGGATATGCTTTGTATGGTTCGATCAAGAATTAAACATCATTTTTTCCTTACTGTCATGCAAAACCATATAAAAACATGGTCGTATGTGTGTTATTCTAATAAGTACTTATCGGATGGACATGCGACTTTGCAAGCATGTAAATACCACCTAGGTTGAGATGCATGCAAAGTATTGTGTCCATCGGATGATCTACATGGTTGATCACGAATTATACAATGCTTTCAATGCTTTCCCACTAGTGTTATGCACCATCATAGAAAAACATAGTCCTAGGTGTGTTATTCAAACAAGAACTTATTGTATGTGCATGCAACTTTGCACGCAAGTCCACACCATCTAGGTTGAGGTGTGTGAAAAGGATTTTTCCCATCTTATATGCTTTGAATGGTTGATTAAGAATTAAACATCGTTTTGCCTTAGTGTCATGCACAACCATATAAAAACATGGTCCTAGGTGTGTTATTCCAACAAGTACTTATCGGATGGGTGCTCCACTTTGCAAGCATGTAAATATCACCTAGTTTGAGGCATTGCAAAGTATTGTGCCCATCGAAAAGGATTTGCATTGTTAATTTGGACTTGTCAATGTACAAATTCATTTTTACATATACTTTTGGACTTGTTTTTGGAAAAAATTTAAGAAAAACCCACTTTTTAAAGCATAGATGAAAACATAAAAACAAGCAAATTTTTAGAGATTTTTAAAGAAGATGAATTCAAAATTATAAAATTTAACGTGACACAAATAAGTCACACCAAAAGATAAGATTCAACAGTTGTAAAGTCTCGTAATATTTACAATGGTATTAACAAACACCTTCAAAAGTTACAATATTAAGCAAACTCACACAATATTTATAATGGTGTTAACAAACACCGAAAGTTACAATAAGCTTCTTACTGGAAGGCATTAATATTTGCAATTGATATCCTAGATTTGTGATGCACATCCGTAGAAAACACGCTCCTAGGTGTGTTATCCAAACAAGTACTTATCGGATGGGCACACCACTTTGCATGCAAATCAATACCATCTTGGTTGAGATGTGTGCAAAGTATTCTGTCCATTGGATATGATTTACATGCTCAATCATGCATTATACAAGGTTTTCCTCCTAGTCTTATTCACAACCGAATAAAAGCACTCCTAGGTGTGTTATCCGAACAAGTACTTATGGGATGGGCATGCCACTTTGCATGCACGTCAATATCACCTGAATAGAGACCTGTGCAAAGTATTGATGCCATTAGATATGATATGCATGGTCGACCAAGCATTAAACTCCACTTTTGCCGTAGTGTCATGCATAAGCGTCAAAAAATATTATCTTAAGTGTGTTATTCCAACAAGTAATTATCGGATTGATGCACCACATTGCATGAAACTCGATACCATCTAGGTTGAGGTGCATGAAAAGTATTGTGCCCATTGGATATGCTGTGCATGCTCGATCACGCATTATATACTGTTTTTTCCCTAGTGTTATGCACAACCGTTAAAATATGTGCTCACAGGTGTGTTATCTGAACAAGTACTTATGGGATGGCTGCACCACTTTGCATGCAAGTAAATAACACCTATGTTGAAATGCGTACAAAGTATTGTGCCCATTTGATATGCTTTGCATGGTTGATTCCCACATTAAACACCGTTTTTGCCTCACTGTGATGCACATCCTTCAAAATCACCCTCCTAGGTGTGTTATCCTTACAAGTACTATCGGATAAATGCGTCACTTTGCACCCAAGACAATACCATCTAGTTTGAGACACATGAAAAGTATTGTGTCCATATGATATAATTTACATGGTCTATCACACATTATACATCGTTTTCCTCCTAGTGTTATGCACCACCGTCACAAAATGCACTCCCAGGTGTGTTATCCAAACAAGTACTTATGGGTTGGGCATGCCACTTTGCATGCAGGTCAATAATACCTCAATAGATTCATGTGCAAATTATTGTGTCCATCAAATATGATTTGCACGGTCAACCAAGCATTAAACTCAGTTTTTGCCTTAGTGTCACGCACAAGCATAAAAAAGGACTATCCTAGGTGTGTTATTCCAACAAGAAATTACCGCATTGGTGCACCACATTTCATGTAACTCAATACCACCTAGGTTGAGGTTCATGAAAAGTATTGTGCCCATCAAATATGCTTTGCATGCTTGATCATGCATTATGCTCTGTTTTTCGCTAGTGTTATGCACAACTCTAAAAAAACTCGCTCCCAAGTGTGTTATGCAAACAAAAACTTATGGGATGGGTGCATCACTTTGCATGCAAGTAAATACCACCTAGGCTGAGGCATGTGCAAAGTATTGTGCCCATCTAATAGGCTTTGCATTGTCGATTAAGCATTAAACACTGTTTTTGGCTCAGTGTGATTCACATCCATAAAAAAACACACTCCTAGGAGAGTTATTCCAACAAGTACTTTTCGGATGGATGCAACACATTGCATGCAGCTCAATACCACCTAGGTTGAGGTGCATGGAATTTATTGTGCCCATAAGATAGGCTTTGCATTGTCAATCAAACATTAAACACCGTTTTTGGCTTAGTGTGATTCACATCCGTAAAAAAACACACTCTTAAGTGTGTTATTCCAACAAGTACTTATCGGATGGGCACAACACATTGCATGCAACTCAATAACACCTAGGTTGAGGTGCGTGCAGAGTATTGTGGCCATCAGATATGCTATGCATGGTCGATCACGCATTATATACCGTTTTTCCTTTAGTGTTATGCACAACCATCAAAAAACACACTCCCAGGTGTGTTATCTGAACAAGTAATTATGGTATGGGTGCACCACTTTGCATGCGAGTATATACCACCTAGGTTGAGTTGTGTGCAAGGTATTGTGCCCATACAATATGCTTTGCATGGTCGATTCTCACATTAAACACCATTTTTGCCTCAGTGTGATGCACATCAATCAAGAGGCATGCTCCTAGTTGTGTTATCCGAAGAAGTACTTATCGAATGGGCACACCACATTGCATGCAACTCAATACTAAATTATTTATAGTATCTTTTATAATTCTAAACCATAAAATCCAAAATTTAAATTAGAGACTCTATTAGTCAAATGCTTGTATCCTTGTATCACCATCAAAATTTAATAAAATAAAGTAAAAGTAAAATAAAAGAGATTAATTAATTTAAGAAAAAGTTACAATTAATAGGAAAAATATTCAAAAGAGACTAATATTTTCTATAATTGTTCCATAGGAAGATGGCAAAAGGTTTTATTCTTGGGATATAGGTCATATTTGTGGGGGTTAAAGGTCACTGTGCCTTTACCCCGGTTATGTACAATACTCAAACACATATATAAATGAATGAAAAAGAAGATTAGGGTGTTTTGCACCTACCAAAACTTGTGTGGCTCTCTATTTCTCTCTCTCCCTCTTCCATTCTTGCTTCCGTTGAGAGCACTCTCAATTGGTATCAGAGCCCGGGTGATCTAGCTGATTGTGCGTGAATGCTTGAAGCTCAGCAGCTCTGTGGGAGGAAGGAGAAGCTCTGTGGGAAGCTTTGTGGGTGACTTTACTTGCATTCGAGTGTGTAGAGACCTTGGAGGAACCTTTGGAAAAGTCACTTTGGTTTTGCGAAGTGGTTTTGAGAGCCTATTAAGTGTTTTCAAAGAAAAAGTTATTTTTTGAGCTTTTCCCTGTTCCGTTCAATGACAGAGACTCCGTATTGACTTGTAGAGGCAACTGTTGCTTGCTTTTGGTGTCCACTTCACTTCAGGAGCTTGGAAACACCTTCATTCTTGAATCTGGAATCATTTCATTGGATTTCTGACTCACTGTGTCAGTTTTTGTGTTTTTTTGCCCGGGTGTTGGAACTCAAGTTTGGAGCAACCATTTGCAGATCTGTCAGTTCCGGTGGACTTAGGAGGCCCTAAAACTTGTATGTTGCTCATCATTCACACTCCGATGGAGTTTACAAACAGTTCTGTTTCCAAAAACGTTTTTCAGTCTGTGTGTTGGACCCAGTGATTGAGACCACGGTTTCCAAAACCGTCTGTCTCATTGTGTTTCGGGCACCCAAAAACCCCTACTTGTCAGTTCTTGCACGATTCAGTGGAGGATTTTCAAAGTTATAGATCTCTGTGTATTTGATTTCGTCTCTCTGTTATGCATTTTTCATTCTAAGGATTTGAAACCTTAGATTTATGCCACATGGCAGTGGATAAGTGTTGACTCCCATTTCTCACTCATCGGTTGGGATTTTGGAGTTCCGGCAGAAGAGAGATATTTGCAAATTTTCTTGCTGAGTCCGATTATGCAATGGTGCCCATGTTTTGAGGCATCTCAGGTTCTATTTTTAGTAGCGGTCATTACCGTGGGACTATGATTTCTTGAGCATACCTTATGCAAATCACATTGGTTGTAGTTTGAGCTATGTGCGCTCATTCTTGGTGTGCATTGGGTTGCAATGGATGATTTATAGGCCATTTGGATGCATTGCGGACCTTATTGGATGTGCTGATACGCTTAAATTGCCTTGTGGGATGCTATTTTTATGGACGCTTTGCATATGGATGCTATTTTATGCTGAGGGACAGCTTTGACACATTGCAAGTGATGGACTGATAGTGCTATGCTCTCTTGGATGAGATATTATTGATGCATATGCCAATGGACGGTGTTTATGCTTGAGTCATTTGGAACTTATTGGCATTTTGGATTGCCATTGCAGTTGGCATTTTCTTTTGGGCTAGATTTGCTCATATGGATGCATAGTATATGCACATGAGTCAGATGCTTTGAGACATGAGTTTTGGTGATATTTCACTCTATTGTGGCATACACATTTGGGTGCACCTGGTATTTGGTGTGATTCTCTCTCATAGGCACTAGCATTTGGGATTTTTGCTTCATTTGCATCATGGCATCCTCTTCCATGTCTGAAAAGGAGTTTTTTAGCATTAAAAAGTTTGATGGGACAAACTTTTCTTTGTGGAAAGGACAAATAAGGGATGTGCTTATTCAAAAGAAGCAGATTAAACCCTTGGCAGGGATTGAATCTAAGCCTACAAATATGTCTGAGGATGATTGGAATGAGTTGGATGCATTAGCAAAATCTACTATTAGACTTCATCTTGCAGAGTCAGTTTATTTCACAGTAGTAAATGAGCAGACTATGGAAGATTTGTGGAAGAAACTGTGTGCCACTTATGAAAAGGAAAGTGCCTCTAATAAAGTTTACCTCATGAAGAGGTTGTTTGAGCTGCAGATGAAGGAAGGGGTCTCCATTGCTTCTCACTTGAATGAATTCAATATTATTTTCAGCCAGCTTCAGGCTCAGAAGATGAATTTTGATGCGAAGACTAAGGTAATATTTCTCTTATGTTCATTGCCATCCTCATGGGATACCTTCCGTACAGCTGTCAGTAACTCTGCACCTAGTGGAGTACTAAAACTTGATGATGTTGTGGGGAGCTTGTTGGCCAAGGAGATTAGACGGAAGTTTATGGATTGCAACAAGTAGGATGTAGCCTTAAATGTGCAAAGGGGCAGATCATAGTTCAGGGGGAAGTCCCAAGAAAGAGGGAAGTCTTGTAGCAAATCTAGGGCACGGAACATTGAGTGTTACCACTGTGGCAAGAAGGGCCATATGAAAAAGTATTGCTACAAGCTCAAAAGAGAGAAAAAGGATAAGAAAAAGAATGCAAATTAGGGTGCAAATCAGAAGGAACAGAGTCCAAGGGAGGACAAAAGAAAAGTGAAGATCAAGGAGATCAATGCAGTCACACGTGATAGTGACAATGACATTCTCTTCATGTCTAGTTTATCTGCAGAGTTGCTTACCACTTCAGATGATGCATATTCCTAGGATTGGATTTTGGATTCTGGTGCTTCACTCCATGTTACTCCCCATAGGGAATGGTTCTCCACTTATGACAGTGGAAAGACAGGTTGTGTGCATCTTGGAAATGACTATGCATGTGACATAGTGGGAGTAGGTGACCTAAAGTTTTCTTTTGCAAATGGGTCTACATTTATTTTGAAACATGTGAGACATGTGCCTAAGTTGACCAAGAGTCTTATTTCAGTGGGTCAGCTAGATGATGCTGGTTTTCACACCACTTTTGGCTTTCAGAGTTGGAAAATTCAGAAGGGCTCTATGCTTTTGGCCAGGGGTGCCAAGTGTGGGACTTTGTATCCCTTACATGTATTAGGGGTATTTGATCATGTTGTTGCAATAACAGAGCAGCCAAGCACTTCTTTGTGGCATTGCAGATTGGGGCACATGAGCTAGAATGGAATGAAACTTTTATGCCGTTTGGGTTATGTACCACATTTCAATTTCTCTGATTTTGAATTTTGTGAGCATTATCTCTATGGGAAGTAGACTAAATCAGCCCATAAAAGAGGGGGAAAGAAAGAGTTTGAAAAGCTTGATTTGGTGCATTCAGATGTATGTGGTCCCATGCCTATACGATCATTAGGTGGGACTGAATATTATGTAACATTCATTGATGATGCAACTAGGAAAGTGTGGGCTTATGCTATAGCTCGGAAGAGTGATGTGTTCCAGGTATTTCAGAAATGGCTGGCCTTGGTTGAGAATCAGTCAGGTAGAACACTTAAGTGCCTACAGACTGACAATGGTGGAGAGTATCTCTCTCATGACTTTCAGCATTTCTGTGATACATGTGGGATTAAGAGGGAGCTCACATCCCCTCGTACTCCAGAGCAAAATCCAGTTGCAGAAAAGATGAACCATACCATTCAAGAAAGGTTGCAATGCATGCTTTCCAATGCAAGTCTTTCTGGTGGTTTTTGGGCTGAGGCAATGAAGACTGCAGTGCATGTGATCAATAGATCAACTAGTAAGAGTTTGGATGGTGGTATTCCTGAAGAGGCAAGGAGTGGCAAGAAGCCCTCTTACTCTCATTTGCATATATTTGGGTGTGAGGCATATGCACATGTGCCAAAAGAGCTTCGAAAGAAGCTAGATCCTAAGTCTAGGAAATGCATCTTTCTGGGTTATGGTGAAAGTGGAGAGATGGGCTATCGTCTCTGGGATCCAGAAGAAAAGAAGATCATATGCAGCCATGATGTAGTCTTCAATGAGAAGAAGATGCATAAGGCACCCATGAGGGATGTGGAAATGAGGAGAATCGCTTTCCAGGATGTGAATCCACCTGCATATGTTGATAGACAGCAAGAGCTCCATGCACCAAATGTGCAAGAAATGGTACCACCAAGTACTCCCACAGGTATACAATCAAGGGTAGATGATGGATCATCTATTGGTGGAAACGATGAGCCAAATGTGGCTGATATCCAGGTGGGACAACAAGCTGAAATGCCCTTGAGAAGATCATCTAGAGTGTCTAGACTACCTGATAGGTTTGTTCCAGGGGTAGACTATGTGATGCTTACTGATTGCGGGGAGCCTTCTTGCTACAGAGAGGCTATGATGCGCGAGGATCAATGCAAGTGGGAGTATGATATGCAATCAAAGATGAGTTCACTTATGAAGAATAAGACTTGGGACTTGGTTTCTTTGCCACATGGAAAGAAAGCATTGCCATGCAAATGGGTCTACAAAATGAAGGTCACAGGTGATGATGTGCCTAGGTACAAGGCCCATTTGGTTGCTAAAGGGTTCAAGCAAGAGAAGGGTGTGGACTTTGATGAGATATTCTCTCTGGTTATGAAGATGACCACACTTAGATGCATGCTTGGACTAGTGGCATCAGAGGATATGGAGCTTATGCAGATGGATGTCAAGACAGCTTTCTTGCATGGGGATTTGCATGAGGAAATTTACATGGTGCAGCCGGAAGGCTTTGAAGAAAAGGGCAAAGAGCATTTAGTTTGCAAGCTGAAGAAGAGTCTCTATGGTCTTAAGCAAGTGCCTAGAGAATGGTATCAGAAGTTTGATGCTTTCATTCAGTCCCAAAATTTTAGAAGGAGTGAAATTGATCACTGCCTCTACACTAAAAGGGCTAAGGATAATAGCCTGATAATCTTGGCACTATATGTGGGTGATATGCTATTGGCTAGCAAGAATACTTATGAGCTAGATGCATTAAAGGCCAAGTTGCATGAGGCCTTTGATATGAAGGATTTGGGACTTGCAAGTCATATTCTTGGTATGCACATCATGCGTGATCGGAGTAGGAAACTCCTTTGGCTTTTACAAAAAGAGTATGTTACAAAAGTATTGCAGCATTTCAATATGGAGGGGGGGAAGTCAGTGAGTACTCCATTACCTCCATATGTGAAACTGAGTCATACAGATAGTCCCAAATCAGATGAGGAAAGGGCCATGATGGCCAAGGTTCCTTATGCATCAGCAGTTGGGAGTCTTATGTATGCTATGATAGCTACTAGACTAGACATTGCATTTGCAGTGGGAGTTGTTAGCCGGTATATGGCTGATGATCTAGGAAAGAGGCATTGGGAGGCAGTTAAGTGCATCATGAGGTACATGAGGGGTACCAAGGAGATGTGCATCTACTTTGGTAGAGGAGACATGTGTGTACTTGGGTACACAGATTCAGACTATGCAGGGCATGCGGATAGTAGGAGATCCACTTCTGGTTATGTGTTCACCTTTGCAGGTGGTGCAGTGTCATGGATGTCTCACGCACAGAAGTGCATTGCTTTGTCTACCACAGAGGCTGAGTATGTTGCAGCCACAGAGGGTTGCAAGGAGGCTATATGGCTTGATCGGCTAGTGGGAGATTTGGGGATTCATACAGGTGTACCGACATTGCATAGTGATTCCATGAGTGCTATTCACCTAGCACGGAATCCGGTCTTTCATGCAAAGACCAAACACATTGAGGTCAGGTACCATTTCATCAGGGAGGTACTTGAGGACAAGTGCATAGAGCTTGTCAAGGTCCATACAAATGATAACCCTGCAGATATGCTGATGAAGAGTCTACCTAGTCAGTGGTTTGAGTATTGTCGTGTATTGATGGGCATTGGATAGTATGCTCACTGGTTGTTCTCCCTTAAAGGCACATTGTCCTTTAAGTGGCAGGTTGTGGGGGTTAAAGGTCACTGTGCCTTTACCCCGGTTATGTACAATACTCAAACACATATATAAATGAATGAAAAAGAAGATTAGGGTGTTCTGCACCCACCAAAACTTGTGTGGCTCTCTGTTTCTCTCTCTCCCTCTTTCATTCTTGCTTCCGTTGAGAGCACTCTCAATATTATGTTGCCAAAGAGAAGTAGTTGCATTTGCAACAATCCATGACAGTGATCCAAATTCTCTTTGACACTTTCAAAGACTTGGCAAAGGTAAGGTTGCAGTTATTGTATCAAAGATTCTTAGTGCACATGTTGAGCTAAAGCATAAGTGTGGAGATATGGAAGTACTTGGAGATGTTATGCCTTATAATGTTTTTAATAAATCATTTATTGCATGGGATAGAGATGAGACTTACCCAACACATATCATCAAAAATACAAGGTGCAATTCTTTGGATTTCAGTGTGGGAGATATTTTGCAAATGATATCATTTGCAATAAGAACATAGCGGAAGGTCAAGTTTTGGGATTTGAACACTAGGATCAGTGGTCATTTGTGAAGATGAGGATTGTGAAAGATACTAATGATGGTATGGATGATAACACAATATCATTGGATGGTCCCTATTATGAGGAAAGAAAAGATTTGAGATGGAGCATGCAATTTTTGAAGATTAAAAAGGGACATGTGGTTTTCAACTTCAAAGATAGAGTATACTACAATTTCAAAGGACTTAAAGAATAAATCTAAGCTAAGCTTTGTCCCTTCAGATGTGGATGATTTCAATGAACTCAAGTACAAAAGTGACTTCTTATCAGGAGTGGTGGATGAGCTCATTCATACGGAGAAAGATAAAGAATTTAGAAGCAATGCTTACTCTGGAGTGGATGAATTCTTACATATTGAGAAAGGTAAAGGCATAAAAAGTGTTGTGTCTTTAGAATTAGATGATTTCAATGCAATCCTCTATAGAAATGATATCTTATCAGGAGAAGATGAGTTCAGTGGTATTGTGAAGGAAAAAGACTTCAAAAGCAATATCTTTTTAGGAGTTGATGAATTCACTCACGTCAATAAAAATAAAGATATCATCGGTGAGTTCTATGGTACTGTGAAGGCAAAAGACTACAGAAGCAATGTCTTATCTGGAGTCGATGAATTCATGCACGTCGAGAAAGATAAAGATATCATTTGTGTTGTCTCCTCAAACTTGGACGATTTCAATGCACTTAACTATAGAAGTGATAGCTTGTCGAGAGTGGATGAGTTCATTGGTACCAATAAATCAAAAGGTTTTAGAAGTGATGTCTCATGTGGAGTGGATGAATTTATACACATTGTCAAGATCCAAAAAGAGTTCGAAAGTGTTGGCTTATCAAACATGGATGACATGGATTTTGACTCAAATGTTCCAAAGATTACTTAAAGGGCAAGAATGAAATCAACAGAGGACTATTCGGTATTTGACTTTAACAGTGATAAGATAAACGATGCAACATCCCATGAAAACACGGTGATAGATAAATTCAACGGGAAGAAGTGTAGAATTTCCAAAAACTTGGATGTAAGCAACCAAAGAGAATAAGAGTATTGAATGAGATGTTATGTTAAAAGCAATGTGATCTACATGTTGCAAGTGAAGTTGCATTCCATTAACTTACTTGACATCAAGGGATGTAGAGAATAGGTGTGGCAAAGAAGAGGGAGAAAAAGAAATGAATACCTACTCATGAGGCAGGCTCTTTCTTTCTGGTAAATGATACAAAAAAACCAAATTATGAACAATAAATGAAGCCTCATATAAATGGAAAAAGTATTTGCAATAATGCATATCGCATTACTATAGGATTATCACATGGCACATACTGGGATTTGGTAAACAAAGTAAAGTAGGGAGTAAAGTTTAACATTCATGGAAACACAAGAAGGCCCAAAACACAAAGCCTCAATAGTCTCGACGACAGCAATTTTAAAAGACTACATTCATGAAAATGCTTTACCTCAATCCCATCTATCTGAAATGCATCTTCCTATAGGTTTGACAAAAAAAGAAGTGTTCAAGTCTATTGGAGAAACACAGAGGCAAAGAGGGCATGCTCTGACATCTTTTCACAATTTGTATACTCTTTGGAAGAAGAGCTTTGTACATGTTAAAATCCCAAAAAGGCAAAAAATGTCAAAGTGCAGTGATTGTGATGACCTAAAGCAAGCACTTGAGAGTGCAACGTCTCCAAGTGATCATGTCACCGTTAGGGAGTTTGGTAGATATATGGGCTTGAGGTAAAGCATTTTCCTATATGAAGTCTTGCAAAATTGCTGCTTCCCTGATAGTTGAGATTCTTGATTTGGACCTGCCTCTATGACTGTGAATGCTAAATTTTTTGCCGCCCTTTGCCTTGGTGACTAAATCCCAATATGTACCATGGGATAATCTAGTAATATTGCGAGATGCCTTATTGCAAATATTTTTTCCATTTACAAGAGGTTTTACCTTTTTTCTTGAACTTAGCCTTTTATTGCCATTCTGAAGAAAGCAAGAGAGACTTGTGAGAAGGTATTCATTTCTTTTGCTTCCTCTTCTTTGCCACATGTGTCCTCTACATTCCCTGATGTCTGCAAGATCAATGAAACGCATACATATTTGCTTGCAACATAGATATCCCAATGCATTTAACATGTTCTCTTTCATTACTCTCTTCCTCTTTGTTTGCTTTTGTGGATCGGCCTGGATTTGCTTTTTCTTCATGCATTTGTATGACCGTTGTCTTCATTCCTTGTGCACATTGTTATCTGTATTTATGCACTTCTTCTCCTCACGTTTGTTTGTAACCAAGCATCCATGATTGGTCATTGCATCCTTGGCCATATCACAATGAAAGTTAAATACTGAATAATCCTCTATTGATCTCATCCTCATTTGTAACATACTCTTAGGGCCATTCAATGAATTTAATATTCTATGAGAGTATTGAGAACCTTGAAACTCTTCCACCCCTGAGAGAACATTACTCACTGGGACATCTTGCATGGCTTTCACAAATCCACAAGTTTGATTGACACTAGGTTTGTTAATATGCATGAACTCATCCACACCTAACAAGACATCACTATTGAAACCTTTTCCCTTCTCACTATGCAGCAAGAATTCATCCACCCCAGATAAGGCTTCGCTTCTAAAATTTTCTTGTTTCTTGGAACCAATGAACTCATCCACTCTAGATAAGATGTCACTTCTATAATTGAGTACATTGAAATCATCCATGTTTGAAGTGATAGAGATTGGCACACGGGCACGCTTTTTAGGTCCTTTGATATTGTACTGTACCTTAAGGATCTTTATCATTGAAAACCACGTGCCGCTTTCTCATGTTTAAAAATTGCATGCTCCATCTCAGATTCTTGCCTACCTCATAGTAGGGATCACATAAGAATGTTATGTTATCAACCATACCATCATCAGTGACTTTTAGAATACTCATCTGTGCAAATGATCATTGCTCCACTTGTTCAAATCCCAATACTTCACCTGCTGCTACATTCTTATTTGCAAATGACCTCATTTGTAAAATGTCCCTTACAGTAAAATCCAAGGTGGTGCACTTTGTATTCCTGATAATGTTTGTTGCATAAGTCTCGTCTCTATCCCATGCTATAAATGATCTGCTGGATGTATTGTAGGGTATAACATCTCCAAGTGTTTCCATATCTCCACATTTATACTTTAGCTCAACATGTTCGCTAAGAATCTTTGAAATAGTAACTGCCACCTTATCTTCACCAAGTCTTCGAAAGTGGCAAACTAAATTGGGATCACTATCATGGATTGTAGCAAATGCAACTACTTCTCTTTTGCTACATAAAATCACATCCATCCTTGGAACAAAATCTATAGCCATCTCCTTTGTGAGAGTCCTTTGCAAGCAAGCTGCAGCAACAACAATTACATAAATATTAGTCTCTTTTTAATAATCTACTCATTTATCATAAATTAGTACTTTATTTATTGGCAGAAGGGGTTAGTGGTGTATGATGGCGAAAGAGGGGTGGGGAGGGCATCGATTAAATAAAATATTTAAGGATAAGGACAAAGAACCTAGGTGTGTTATTCAAACAAGTACTTAACCAATGGGGGCTCCACTTTGCATGCAAGTCAAGTTCAACTAGGTTAAGGTGCATGCAAAGTTTTGTGCCCATCGGATATGCTTTGCATTGTCGATCACATATTATACATCATTTTTCCCTTAGTGATATGCACATCCGTAAAAAAACATGCTCTTAGGTGTGTTATCCGACCAAGTACTTATCAAATGGGTGTGCCTCTTTGCAAACAAGTCAATACCACCTAGGTTGAGGCATAGGAAAAGTATTGTGCCCATCGGATATGCTATGCATGGTCGATCGAGCATTAAATACGTTTTTTTCCCTAGTATCAAGTACATCCGTAAAAAAACACTGTCCTAGGTGTGTTATCCAATCAAGTACTTATCGTATTGACATGCCACTTTTCATACAACTCAATAACAACTAGGCTGAGTTGTGTGCAAAGTATTGTGCCCATCGGATATGTTTTGCATGGTATATCAAGCATTAAACACCATTTGGCCTTAGTGTCATGCACAAACATTAAAAAACACGCTTTTAGGTGTGTCATCCAATCAAGTGCTTATCGAATGGGTGTACCACTTCGCATGCAACTCAATACCACTGCATTTGAGGTGCATGCAAAGTATTGTGCCCATCAGATATGATTTTCATCGTCGAGAGAGTATTAAATACCATTTTGGCCTTAGTATCATGCACAACCGTCAAAAAACACGGTCCTAGGTGTGTTATTTAAGCAAGTGCTTATCGAATGGGGGCACCTCTCTGCACGCAAGTCAGTACCACCTAATTCGAGGTGTGCACAAAGTATTGTGTCCATCGGATATGATTTGACAACTGGCCCATCTGTAGACTGATGCATAGCATAAAGTAGCATATGCAACCAAGCTGCCTCACATGCGGCCATTGCTACACTCAGCCTCTATGCTCGACAAGGCAATTGTAGGCTATTTCTTGCTGCTCCAAGTGACTGCAGCACTCCCAAAAGAGAACACATATCCACTGGTAGATCCTCTATCAAAAATACTACAAGCCCATCAACATCAGTGTCTGTGTGTCTCAAACCAAACTCAGCTAACCTAAGTGGCATACTAACTGAGCCACTAACTAGAGTACATAAAGATAGCTGTCATCCACCTATTATTCATGGGCGGTGTACCAACCACATCTACA
Source organism: Dipteris shenzhenensis (assembly GCF_047967505.1). Taxonomy (NCBI): domain Eukaryota; kingdom Viridiplantae; phylum Streptophyta; class Polypodiopsida; order Gleicheniales; family Dipteridaceae; genus Dipteris; species Dipteris shenzhenensis. Next base: position 21,405,818 of record NC_141600.1, read on the forward strand.
GCTAACAAGTCGGTGACATAAATGCACAACGGGCACCGTGGCATATCACGAGTGGAGCTCGATATCTCAACAGTCACATGTAGTGACTGTGGTCCAATAGATGATGTGGCATGCTTATGGGACTGCTGATGTGTAGATGGTGATTATGTGGCTTGATGATGTGTCATTGGATAAGGTTGATGTGGTCGGTGCTAGTCCATGATGACATGGACCATGTCGATACATACAAGGTGGACCTTACAAGCTATGATGACATGGTAGATAGGAGGGCCACATGTCACAATTGTGACCAACCCTTGGGATGGTTGAGTGATGAGCCACGTGTCACCATAGTGAGACCCCCTTGTTGTTGGAATCTTAGAGATGCCACTAGAAACTTTAAGATTTCAGTGATGTTAGAGGAGGTTGTGGACATCGTATTTGGTGGCATTGTAGAGGCACAGTGAAGTATGTGTGGAAGACCTTGGAGAGCTCATTTGTAGAGGAGCTAGTGTACGTGCTCTATGGAGCTCTTGAGAGGCGTAGAGGTGGTTCATAGAACGAGCTACGATGGTGGGTTTAGGCCTATGAAGGTGCTACGAGCTGTGTGGCTGCACGTTGGTGTTGCTTTAGAAGGTTATAGCTGGAGCTGGCCGTGACCATCCATGGCACTCTGCATCTCAGAGCTTGTGGGAATCCGTGAAAGGCTGGCATTGTAAGGCTGAGCGTAGTGGAGGTAGCCACGTCAGACTACTAATGAGCTGTGCGTTGAGGGAGCCGAGATCATTCAGTTGCTTTGCATGCACCTTAGGAGCCACCTGTGCGAAGTACCTATCAGACTACTAATGAGCTGTGTGTTGAGGGAGCCGAGATCATTCAGTTGCTTTGCATGCACCTTAGGAGCCACCTGTGCGAAGTACCTATGGAGTCCAGCCATCTCCTCGTAGCTCTCCTCTGACCCTCCAACATTCCAGGATGGTCCATGTTCTTCTTCTTGGAAAACTTCCAATCAGCTTTGTCTGCCCAGCTCGGTTTAGCCTTCCCCTTTGTGATGGAAGTATGCAAGGTTGGAGACCTACGATGCTTCAAGACCAAAACCCATGCACTCTCACATGTAATTCTCATTAAACTCCTAATTTGGGAGGTCAGGGTATTTTCTTTTCAATTCATCGATGACTGCCCGCTTCTTTTGGTCATCTTGGTACCACCAGTCTCAGTAGTAGCTATGCTGCTCCTGAAGTGGTGGCTCATCAACCACCTCATGGTGGCCATCATTGCTGCGTCCTTTTTATCTTCTATTATCTTTGCAACAGCCATAATTTAATAGGATAGATCCTCGACCGGGTAAGGAGGACTCATGGTAGTGGAAGAGTCAGAGCGAGTGGTGTTTCTGCGAGCACTTCCGGAGCGAGGAGTAGCAATGGGAGTAGGAGAGGACAAGGGACCTGACTGGTACTGCGCCTCGAGACCAAGTGGAGACCTGAAGGGGTGTGAGTGTGCTGACTCGTCTACATCTCCCGTCAGCACAACATAAAAAACCCCTCCTACTCTTCCTTCCCTTACGATGCGCACACCCAAGTGATGACCCCTTAATCAAAGGGGCTAGAGGGGATGACTGGATAGTAGGTCTAGCCGTCAGTATAGGAGAGAGATTTGCTGAGGTCCTTTGGGATAGCAGAGAGAAGAATCTCACTGCCTCCACATCAGTCATCTGTGCAACAAAATCGTCGAGACTCCTGACAAAGCCATGGGCTGCTAGCAAAGGAGTTCGCGGTGTGGCGAGAGGGCAATATATGCTGCGGGAGAAGGGCGAAGACCTCGCTGACTTTATTTTTCTGATTCGAGGCCATTTTGGGGCCCGTTTTGAAGGCGGAAGTTCTTCGCAGGCACTCAAAAAAAGGCCCTCTTTTTTCCATGCGACCACTGCTTTGCAGGTCGGTGAAAAGTTGCCGCAAAAATTGCATTGTATGCCTGTGCACAAAGATATTGGGAGTTATAGAATCATCCTTATTGCCTGTTCATGCAAAATCATCACTAGGAAGTGACTATGTGGTCAAATACCACTTTCGTCAGTTTTGCAGATTTGCCTGTGTGAGGCAGAAGCTATGTTTTTTGCAGTGACAGAATTTTTTGTAGTGTTCTGTAAAGGCATCTGATTCTCTTTCACAGATTGTCACTGAAAAGCTTGACAAGAACAATTTCCAGGCATGGAAGTTTAGAATGATGAATTTCCTTATGGGAAAAGGCTATTGGGAGTTCATTACAGGAAATGAAGAAGAACCAGTTCTTCCTAATGTTCCCAATCGACGGGAAATGCAAGCATTTAAAGCATGGCATGAGAGAGCCAAAAAAGTTATGTAATGGCTGTCTATCAGTATTTCGGATTCTATGATTGTGCATATTCAGGATGCAAGTATGACAAAGGAGGCATGGGATACTTTGGCAAAAATGTACAGCACAAATATGCAAGCCAAGAAAATGCAGCTCAAGTAGGAGTTGCACAATGTGCAGAGATAAAATATGAGCATCAATGACTACCACATGAAGGTGAAGAAGATTGCAGATGCACTTGCTTCCATTGGGTCGCCAGTGGAAGATGATGATCTGGTTTCTGTGACCTTGAATGGTCTAGGAAAGGATTATGCACAGTTCCGGACATCCATTGCCGTCCGTGAAAAAATTTCCTGATTTTGAGGAGTTTTTTGCTCTTCTAATTTCTGAAGAGCAGAGAAATGGTGGTGCATCTTCTTCAGGAGAAACTTCAAAAGAAACTGTCTTCTACTCAAATGCTGGAAGAGGTAGAGGCAGAGGTAGAGGAGGCCAATTTAGAGGCTGTCGTAGAAATCAGAATATGCAGCAAACTTAAGAAAACCAGTCCTTTGGAGGAGGACGTGGTAACTCTAGAGGCAGGGGGAGCCAAAGAGGCCGTGGTGGATGGCAGAGAGGTCAAAATGCAAACAGCAATGTTGAATGCTACTATTGTGGTAAAATGGATCATATGGCTAAAGACTGCTACAAAAAGCAGAATGACATTATGAATGGAAAATTGCAACAAGGCAATTATGCATCCTCTAGTAGGCAGGGTGATGGCAGAAATGAGCATTTGTTTATGGTGCAGCACATGACCAATTCTATCACAAGTGCAGAAGAAAGCAATGATTTGTGGTATGTTGACTCAGGTGCATCAAACCACATGACACGTCATGCAGAATGGATGCACGATGCAAGGAAAATGGAAAGACCAGGATTTGTGGAGACTGGTGATGATCTTGCACATCCTATTGTGCAGATTGGTAAAATTCCTTTGTCTATGCAAGATGGAAAAAGAAAATACCTGTCTGATGTATTTCATGTCCCAAATATCACCAAGAACCTAGTTTCTATTGGTCAAATGGTTGAGCAGGGCTTGTAGGTCAGATTTAATCCTCATGGATGCTTTGTTGAGGATATGAAAAATAATGGTCGCTTGATAGCAAAAGGAAAGAAGAAGGGCAGGATGTTTACATTGGATGCAGACATGCCTGAATTAAGTGCAACAATGTTTACACATGGGACCGGCGTAGTTGCAGATATTGATATCTAGCATAAATGCATTGGTCATGTTAATGTACAGTGACTTAAATCAATCAGGCCCAAAATATTATTACAAGATTACCTAAATTCAAGGTTGCAGAAATGCATAAGGTATGTGAAGCCCGTCAATTTGGAAAACAAGCAAGGAAACCATTTCCTAGACATGTTCAAGAGAGTAAGAAGCCATTGTAATTAATCCACTCTGATGTGTGGACTACTAAAGCTGCATCTATTGGAGGTTGTCATTATTTTGTCACTTTTATTGATGACTATAACAGAAAAGTTTGGCTGCATTTTATGAAGAAGACAAGTGAAGTGTTTGGGCATTTCAAAGCTTTTAAAGCTATGGTTGAAAAAGAAACAGGCCTGCAGATAAAATGCCTAAGGTCAGATGGAGGGGGAGAGTACCTCTCAAATGAGTTTGCAAGGTTCCTACAGGAGCATGGCATAAAGCAGCAATATTCATGCAGTCATACCCCACAGCAAAATGGACTTGCAGAAAGGAAAAACAAGCATATTGGAGAGGTATCTCGGGCCATGCCAAAAGAAAAAGACCTACCAGATTATTATTGGGGTGAAGCAATTGCTACAGTAGTTTACATAATGAACAGGACTCCCACTGCAGCAATACATGGCATGATGCTAGAGGAGATGTATACTGGTAGGAAACCATATATTTCTCATTTGAAAATTTTTGGTTGCATTGCCTATGTTCATGTGCCAAATGAGTTGAGGTCCAAGTTGGATCCAAAAGCTGAGAAGTGCATCTTTATTGGCTATTCTCTGTAGTAGAAAGGGTATAGATGCTATAACCCTTATACTCGTAAGTTTATAGTGAGCAGAGATGTTGTTTTTTATGAGATGAGTAGCTGGTATAAACCAGTAAATGTGATTGACGATGCAGATGCACAAAATGGTAATGTTGCACAGAATTCACAGTAGCAATTACAAAATATTAGTGGACCTGCAGTGTCCTCTAGCAGTGGTTCACATACTTCACCATGGACAGGCGGATTGAGATCAAGAGAATCTCCTCAAAGCAATGCAGATAGTGGTTTGCAGGTATCGCTAAAAGGAAAAGAGAAGGTAGATCAGCCCATGTTTGATGTGAATGCAGGTCACTCTTATGTGGATGGTGAATCCAGTGGCTCAGAACAGAGCATTGATGATGAGTTGGGTATTCCTTTTGTTGTTACACCTGGAGTAAGGAAGACTAGGGATGTTTTGAGAGCACCTGGAAGTGAGCCTACTTTGCGCAGGTCTACCACAGCTAGGTATCCCATGGATAGGCTAAAATATGATGGATTTACAGCCACTCACTATGCCTATATGGTCAAAGTGATATAGGAACCAGAACCCACTTCTTTTGAACAAGCCATGGGAAAAGAAAAATGGGAGAAAGCCATGGATGAAGCAATGGATGCCTTGGAAGTAAATGCTACATGGGAATTTGTGCCTTTGCCTAAAGACAAGAATGCAATTGGATGTAAGTGGGTTTATAAGGTGAAGCACAATGCAAATGGTTTTGTGAACAGATAGAAGGCAAGATTAGTTGTTAAAGGGTATGCACAAACATATGGCATTGATTATGAAGAAATATTCAGTCCGGTTGCAAGGATGGCAACCGTAAGAGTAGTCATTGCTATGGCTACATGAAAGGGATGGTCTTTACATCAGATGGATGTAAAGAATGCCTTCTTACATGGTGATTTGCAAGAAGAGGTCTTTATGGAGTAGCCACCAGGTTATGTTCATGCTGTTCATCCCGAGTTTGTTTGTAGGTTGAAGAAAGCCTTGTATGGCTTGAAGCAAGAACCTAGAGCATGGTCTGACAAGATAGGATAGTATCTTGTCACTATTGGCTTTCAGATTTCCAAGGTAGATTTCTCATTTTATGTGAGAAAAACAGAGAAATGTATTATGCTGCTTGTCATTTATGTTGATGATTTGATCATCACAGGTGATAGTGATGAAGATATCCTTCATGTGAAAATGCTATTGAAGCAGAAGTTTGAGATGAAGGATTTGGGAGAGATGCATTATTTCTTCGGCATTGAGGTGATTAGATCACCAATTGGGATACGGCTCTTGCAGAGGCAGTATGGATTGGACATGCTGTCCAAATATGGGATGATAGGCTGTAAGCCTATTTCAGCTCCTTTGGAGCAGAATGTGAAGCTGAGCGCAGATGCAAGTGAGCTTTTGGAAGACACTTTTACAGGTGCATAGTAGGAAGTTTGATTTATATGACTATTATCAGGCCAGATTTGAGCTATGATGTTGGATTGGTAAGTCAGTTTATGCAGGCTCCAAGGAAACCGCATTTGGATGCAGCTAGATGCATACTCAGGCATGTGAAGTCCACATTACACTATGGACTATTTTATGAGGCTGGGGTTCAGATATAGTTGCATGGATACACTGATTCTGATTGGGCTGGTAGTATTTCTTATAGACGATCTACTAGTGGATATGTGTTCTCTTTTGGGAGTGCTGCAGTCACTTGGAGAAGCAAGAAACAGCCTACAGTTGCCTTATCAAGCATAGAGGCTGAGTACAGGGGTGCAGCAATGGCTACATGTGAGTAGCTTGGTTGCATAAGCTACTTTATGATATGCATCAGTCTACAGATGAGCCAGTTGCCATTTATTATGACAACATGAGCAGTATACACTTGGCAAATAACCCAGTCTATCATGCTAGAACAAAGCACATTGAGGTGCATTATCACTATGTGCAGGAGAAGGTTTTACTAGGTCTTATTGATCTAGTTTATGTCAGCACAGAGGATTAGGTAGCTGACATATTCACAAAGGCATTGGGCACAAAGAAGCTGCACAAGTTCAAAGACCTGCTTGGTGTGCAGGAATTGGGATTGAGCTCGAGGGGGAGTGTTGAGATATCGAGCCAAGGTGACCGTTGTGCATTCATGTCACCGACTTGTTAGCTGCAGATGCGGTTGGTACACCACCCATGAATAATAGCTAGATGATAGCTATCCTTATGTACTCTAGTTGGTGGTATGCCACCTTAGTTAGCTGAGTTTGGTTTGAGACCCACATATAGGGTTCTTCTATTTCTTTGTACTAGAGTTCTTTTGGCTTTCACAACTAAGAAGAGGAAAACTATTTTCAGCCTCCACCTTTGTGTGTATTCCCCCATTGTGTATGTGAGAAAGCTGCAAGTGAGACTCCTTCCCTCTCTCCCACTATTTTCACACTATGCATATTAAAAATTTGTTAGTTGTTTAGCTTAATTTCCACATTATGGAGAAGACTTCTCAACAATCTTCATCTCCTCCCTATCCCACCTTCTCCACCCTGCACAATGCACATGCACGCACATGCACACACACACACACACACACAAATCTTATCAATACAGTGGAGTACCATCCTTACAAATGACAAATCAACTTAGATATTGTGAGGCTTGAAAAAGGCTACTACACATTCAATGGAGCAAGCATCTTATCTTAGGAGGATCATGCAAGAAGGTTTAACAAGGACATAGTGTTGCTGGTTCTTGAAGTTTCTTATTGAAATTTGAGATTGCTTTGTAGAAATACAAGATTTAACATCCCATATTATGGATTCTAAGGAAGGTATATTAAAGGTTTGGTCATCTCAAATTGAAACCCTTTGGAGAAGGCCTCTCATGAGCATAGACCTAAGGAAAGAAAGGAGGTTGGAAAGAAGGTTTGGTCATCTCAAATTGAAACCCAACAAAGAAAGCCTCTCATGAGCTTAGACCTAAGAAAGATAAAGATGCTTGAAAGAATGTAGTGGACAATATTTAGAAGGTTTAACATAAATCTAACAAGCACCATGGCCCAGTAATCTATTTCCCACACATGATGTTATAGCTATAAAGTACTTTCTTACTTAAGATTGTGCATATTATCATTATTTAGCAAATACTTTTCTATGAAAAATGTGGTAAAACCCATGAACAATAGGAAGTCCAAAAATAAGAAAGCATTAATAAATATGTAATTCACATTAATAGGGATATCATAATCTAGAAGAAGAAAACATGAATGTTATTTTCTAGACAACTCGGGATTTACTGTTGAATTTAAAAATGTTAAAAGACAAAATTTCTGACAAGTGATGCACCCTTAATGCAAAGCATTAGTAAACACTTGATAAAAGTCATGTAATAAGCTAATCTTAGTTATGAGCATTTCATGTATCTAAACTTTAAAATGCAATGTATGAGACTTTAATTATTTGTTAGGTGTAGATTTGGGAATTTCATCCCGTTTTGGGTGCATTATTCATAGCCTTAATATTTGAATGATCCCAATGAAAGGCAAGGGCCTCTCAAAAAATAATTTCACTCTTAAAAGGAAAAACCAAAAGAGAGATTTATTTTGAGAGGTGGTTAGTCCCAGCTGACACAAAAAAAGGCCAACAAGGTGGCTACTTCCCTTGGCCCACATTGCACACAATAATTATTGCGCCAATGATAACCCTTCTAGATTTTCAATTTTGATGTAGTCTAGCAAATCTTGTGTTGTGTCCCATAAGATCTATGCACGTTTGCAACCCAAGGGGTAATTTAAAGCCATAGGGATAAGGAGGATATTCACAATAATGGCTGCTAAACTCTCCACAAGATTGCCCAACCATGGGGAGAGGTTTGGAAAGGCCACCCATATTGGGCACTCCCTAAAGAGGAACTCATCATTACTAAAGGTGGACTTCCATGGAATCACCACCAATAGAAACACTCCCATGAACATAAAGTATATTCTAAGAATGTCATTCTTGAGAGCTTCTAAGACATAGTGCACAAGTAAAACCCTCCATCCACAAATCTGGCCACATAACCATTCATAGGCATATCACACCTGAACGTGAGGAAATTGCTCTAGCTTGTCCATATTTAGCACATGCCCCATGAAAAATGAAATACACACCTCCGTTGGATAAGTTATCCATCTTTTGCTTAACAAATATGTCCACATACAGCACCAAAAGAAGACACGTGCAATCAAGCAGACTTATGCCCTTATATCCAACGTACATTTGGCTAACTTAAGCCTATGGTAGGCCCATCATCAGCAATACGTCTACCCCTCATCAAGTCATATAGTAGAGATATATCTCTTCATGCTTCTATCTTCAACAAGAATATGGAAGGACACTACATACATAGGTAAACAGAAACAACAAGTAGATTCTTAGCAAGAAGAATCAAATGATTAAAATTACACAAAATTAAAGAATGTGATTTTCTATAATGGCCTGGTAGAAGGTGTCTTGTTAGATATTTTATGATTTCTTTAGTTGTAGTTTATGATCACGAAAAGTAGGTAAAAATTCAACTAAATTAATGAATAGAGCTAGAGTAGTGAATATGCAATCACATATTTAGTTGTGTGTGTGTGTGTGTGTGTGTGAAAATCTAACTTTAATTTCATCATGTACTTCTATACATTTATATATTTAGAAATTTATCACAATGCAAAGAACTTTCCAGTCAATAGAGGCTTTAAATATAAATCTACCCCTCAAGCATTCTCATACATTTAGTACACTTAAGCCATCTATCCAATCTCACAATCTTGTGCAGTGGAAGTCTCTATAGATTGATGACAACAAATAAGAAGAAATGAACTAAACTAAAATGCCATATGCAAATACTTAAATGTATGTATCAATGTATAGGGGGACATACTCTCTTTATATTTTTACACACATACACACACACACACACACACACACACACATTCAATTTACAAGAGTCTTACACACTTCTTTTTCGATTGGGAATTTTTTACATCAATTTTGTCTAAAGGCATTATTGGCATAGTGTTTCTTATGTGTATAGGCATTATTCTCATGTATTTTCTATGGTTTTGGACAAATGAATATTCTCTTAGGATTATGAGCATTCTTATATTTATGGACAATTAAAGTATCCTTACTTTCACATATAGTGTACACACACCCAACCTTAATTACCCCTCACTAAATAGTATACCCCTCACTACACACACACACACACACACACACATTGATTTTTGCCTTAATTAGTCAATTTCGATCCTTATTAGAATATTTTGTTATATTTATTAGCATAATTATCCCCCCATTTAAAAATAAAATGTCACCCACACACACACTCTTACTCAACTCTTAAGTATATTGCCCCCCTTCCTAGAACACATTCTTTTTAGTGGATAACGTTGACTACTCCCTTAACCGCACCTTTCTCCTTTAATACCCCCCTAAGCCCTTATGTCCCTTTACAAAACTCCCCTAGACCTTCCCCTATTACCCTTATTACCACCGCCCCATGTTCCCTAGTGTATTGTACTGCCAATTCTTGCCTAACTGCCTACTATTTTCCTTTATATAGCTAACCTCCATCTATAGTCTTATCATCTCTTTCTCTCGCTTCTTTCCGTCACCTTCACTACCCCCTTTCCCTTTGTGTTGCACCTTCTTAACTTTAGCATCTTTCCCCCTTGTAGTCTATCTCCCTTTTGTGCTTCTTTCCACTACCCTTGACCTGTTACTCACTCACAATTAATTCCATTTGATCTCATTTTTTCCTTACACTAGTTCTATTTTGTTCTTCTTAATCTTGTGGTTTCTTTACATAATCATTGTCCTCGGAACCTTTTTAGTTTCTTCTTTTTTTGTTGTGGATTTTCTAAATTAAGTTAATGGTTATAATTTTATTTCAAGCTACAATTGTACACAATTTATTTTTCTTGTAATTTTGCTAATGGGCGTGCCTAGTTCCCGAACCCCTTTTATCTAACCCCTTTTATTAACTAACCTTGTACTTACCTAACCCCTTTTATCTAACCCTATCTCCACCTAACTATTTGTGCCACCGCTTGCCACCTATCACGTTCTCTCCACCGCCACTGTTCTTGGTGTGTTATTACTCCACTTCGTATCTTCACTGTTCTTAGACCGCTCCTTTTGCCTTCCTTTGTCTCTACTTCTTCATTGCCTACTTCCCTCTTGCCCCCTCTCTCACTTAGGCTCTTAACTTCCTTTCGTAGGACTTTGATTTCTCCTTTCTTCTTGTACTCCCAGCTTTCCAGTTGCTTGACCTTTCCCACTGTTCAACTTCTCCAACTTGAGTCCATTTGCTTCTCCTCGTTCTCTCGGATCTACCTTCAAACTTCATCGCTTCATAGTTAGGTGCTTTGTCCGTTTCACTTGATTTGCAATCTCTTTGGGTAATGTTCTTACGTACTTACCTTGCTTGCTTGGTGCCTTTGATAGTGTGCCTTGTTATGTTGTGCTCCCTTGCATTGCACACACCTTTGTGTTATCCTATGGCAATGGTTGCCTTTCTACTCCTTATGGTCTATTGCACGTCGTGGGTGGCACTCGATTGATATGGACTCATGCACAACCTCTTTTGCATTGCATGGTGGTACAAATATTAGTCTCCACAGGCCATCAGTTCTCACTGCACACCCTCGCCTCCCATCGCTTACAATTCCCTTTTTGGCTACCTCTTCTCTTTAAACTAGACGGGCTTTTAGATTGGCCACACCTCTACTCTTTTTGCTCTCAATCGTCTGCCTGCGCAACCCTTCTCATTTGTTGATAGCATGTCATCTACATCCTCTCTGTGTTACTGCCTTCATGAGCAGCTAGCTGGTTGATCTACTGTACGCATTCTCCCTTTCGACCTCTCCACTCACACCTCCTGCACTTCCTTCATTATTGAGTACACTTCATAAACCGTACTCTAGTCTTGATGGCACTGTGGAGCCTCTAAGCTTGGTTTGGGAAGTGGTGTCTGGTTCCTGTGCCCACAAGGCAAGGGGATAAGAGGCACCATGGCCTAGGACCAAGTTTCTTAGATCTAGTTGACAAGCTGAAGAAATGTATGCTTATTTATTTTGTAAAAGTTTCTGTTGTGAATATGCATATACATCATTGTCTGTGATGTGCTCTTTCTTTGTTAATGTATTTATTGGTGCATTGTATAGAGTAAGTTGAAATTGGTTTGGAATGCTTTATGTAGTGTAGTATTATGATTTCAAACATGAAAGAAGGGCTTGGTTCAAGAAGTGATGTCTGGTTCCTGTGCTCACAAAGCAGGGGGGCTAAGAGGCACCACTACCTAGGACCAAGTTTCTTAGATCTAGTTGACTAAGCTGAAGAAATGTATGCTTATTTATTTTTTAAAAGTTTCTATTGTGAATATGCATATGCATCATTGTCTGTGATGTGCTCTTTCTTTTTTAATGTATTTATTGGTGCATTGTATAGAGTAAGTTGAAATTGGTTTGGCATGCTTTATGTAGTGTAGTATTATGATTTTAAACATGAAAGAAGGACTTGGTTCACGAAATGGTGTCTGGTTCCTGTGCTCACAAGGCAAGGGGCTAAGAGGCACCACGACCTAGGACCAAGTTCCTTAGTTCAACCTAAAGAAATATATGCTTATTTATTTTTTTAAAGTTTATGTTGTGAATATGCATATGCATTATTGTGTGGTATGCATGATGTGATGTGATCCTTCTTTTTTTAATAAGTTGATACCAATTTCATGTATGCTGGGCTATGATAAAGTTGTTCCATTTCTTAGATTTACAACTATTTTTGAATGCTCTTTTGTTTTAATCATACATATGGTTTAGGGATGGAAGGATCTAAGCATAAGGCTATTGATTTTGAGTTATCTAAAGGACAATGGTAGTATGTCATTCTTGCATAGATAAATAACATGAGTACAAAGGAGATGGAGATGACTATAGAAAGCACTTCTAGATTGCATACTCTAAAGAGAAAAGTTGTTTTGAATACAAGGCATCAAGTAGAACTGGATCCTAACAAGAAACACCTTGTAGGGATCACAAAATGGGACATTGATGTTATGCTTTACAAAACATGTGTGCCTCAGGATCTATGGAGCACTCTAAGGTGGATGGAACCTGTGTGGAAACATGATGAAGAGAGTGCTCATGACATGTATCTCAAGTCAATTAGGTTCCAAGATAGATTAGCTTGGACTCATAAAGAGAATCTTGAGATAGTGCAAAGTGCTTGATTGATATTACTTCAAATGAACCTCCCTTTTATAGGTGAGGGTACTTACATCCATTTGCTTGCTCACATGTGGGATATCTCCTCCATGCCATGTGGTAGCTTGCCCTTTACTCATACCTTTGCTCTACATGTGCTCATGGCACCACAACTCTCAACACCTCCCCTTGGTGCCATGATCCTTTGGCTACTGCAAGGTGGTCAGATGTGAGTTACATTCCATCACCTCCCCTTAGTGCATGCATTGCTACTTAAGGTGGTCAAGTGTGGATTTTACATGTCAATACCTCCCCTGGGTGCTTTCATAGCTACTCTCAGGTGGTCAGGTTTGATTACAAAATATAGGCAAGGTTTTTGCTTTTCAATACATTTCATTGATGTCACCTTTTGGCTCATGGCTTGATGACGACTCGTTTGCTTCTTTGTTTGGTGTAGCTACCTGCATGATGCTTTGTTCTTCCATGTGCCTTGATGCTTTATGTGTGGATGCCATGTTTCGGGCTATGGTCATCTCATACACTTGTGCTTTCAGCTTGCTTATGACAGTGATGTGTGCATTCATGCTTTGATTTGTCATTTGTTGCAAAGGTCTTACCAATTGAATTTTTTCAATATTGGCAGTGTCTAATTGCATACAATGATTCTGAATTAACAGGCGCGTAGAGCTCAAAAAGACGATCACTTTTCCTTTTTGGAGCATGTCCAAATTCTTCCTGGATTGCAAGTTATGGCTTGTTGAAGCTTTTGTGAAGAAGAGGGGCCTTTGATGATGTGGCACAGGGATTCACATGCTGAATTCCATACTTGCTTAACAAGGGACTCTGTGCTTAGGTGGCACTGTGCCATGTGGCAATCTTTAAACCCAAATAGGTTTACCATGGTTACATTAACTTTACCATGGTCCAATTGAACCTAACCATAAACTTTAACCAAGGTTAACTTAACCATAGTGATTTCAAACTCAACCAAGGGTGCTTCTAACTGCACTGGTTAGTATTTATCTGCCACATGTCTTTTTGTGGGGAGACCTTGGAGAAGGAGGAAGGAGAGGTTGCAGAGGCGCGATGACGACGACGGCTTCGACGGAGAGAACTGGAGGATGACGAGTCGCATCTCGTTGTCACGTAGTCTTCTGTAGAATCGGCCGTGAGGAGCTTCGGCTGTTGGAGAGACGCAGCAAGATAAGAGTCGACCGTCTCTGGCTGTGTACCGCTCCTTTAGTTGCTCATCGTTGTAGATAGGAAGCTTGCTTGTCTCTTTGTCGAGGTAGTCGGCTATTGCTTTGAAGCGGTGTTGTTGGCCACTGTGAGCTTTGGAGCTATTGTCTACAAAGGTTGTGTCGTAGGAGATGGCTGAGTCGAGCTTTGCAGCTATGGCTCTGCAGTGCGTTAGATTGTTGGAGTTCTGCTGGATTTTACCGTGAGCCGCCGGTGATGGAAATGGCCTTGTTTGTTGCTGGAGATGTAGAGGCCAATTCGGTTGTCGACTGGCTGCAGGGGGGGCCTGCCTCACTACGTGGGCGCCGTTTCACTCGAGTGCTATAGAGAGCTCTTGAGTCATGACGCTGGAGCAGAGTTACGTTGAGTCGTTGAAGGCAAGGTGGGCTGTTTCATTGTGACTCTGCGAAGGAGAAGCCAGGGGCCGAGGTGTTGATGGACTTAGTGGCTGATAGCAAGGCTGAAATCCCCTCCCAGCGTGTGGAGCCTATGGGAGTTCCATCACTGTGTGCTGACCATTGGCGTGGAGCTTGGCGTAGGAGTCAGCTTGTTGATATGAGCTCGTGGCCTTTGTGCTTGCATGTCGTTGCTTGCAAGAGGTGCCTCATGGGTCGTAGGCTCTAAAGATCTCTCTTTTCCTCACGGAAACTGTCTTGATACAGAAATCTTTCTCGACTGTCGCTTAATAGAGACTTCATGATCCCTTTCTCTTTGAGAACTAGCTCTTACTCTCAATGCAAACCTTTCTCTCTCAACTCATAATCTTTTGATGGACGGAATTCCTTTTGCAATGGAAGAATATCTCCCTAATGGAATGACAAAAAGTCTTTTATAGCAATGAATGGAATTTTCATTCAATGGACGGAATTCTCTCAATCTAAATCCTAAAAACTAACCTAGGAGAAAACATGTGCTCCTAAGGCAAGCCTACACCTAATCTAGGAAACTAGACCTAAGCTCTGATACCATGACAAAACATGTGTGCCTCAGGATCTATGGAGCACTCTAAGGTGGATGGAACCTGTGTGGAAACATGATGAAGAGAGTGCTCATGACATGTATCTCAAGTCAATTAGGTTCCAAGATAGATTAGCTTGGACTCATAAAGAGAATCTTGAGATAGTGCAAAGTGCTTGATTGATATTACTTCAAATGAACCTCCCTTTTATAGGTGAGGGTACTTACATCCATTTGCTTGCTCACATGTGGGATATCTCCTCCATGCCATGTGGCAGCTTGCCCTTTACTCATACCTTTGCTCTACATGTGCTCATGGCACCACAGCTCTCAACAATGCTATGGGTAGAGAGCAACATTGGGAACGTCTTGGCTCGGTTTAATGAAGCATGCGCAAGGAACCCAACATTTGCAAATGATATTAATGAGGAAAAGATGCATTTATGGAATTCCTTCTGGGCTAAAAATAAGACAGGTTATAAGGTCAAATGTGAAAACCATACTAGCTGTAAGTTGGGAGAAAAAGTTAGCAATTACTTCACGGGCTTGCTCTTATATAGCCACCAGTTGTAGTCGCTTAGACCCAATTGGGAGACCAACCCAATCTACCCTAAACGGTCGACTGGAGGTAAATAGGCCACCAACCACACGTTCGAACCGTGGCACAGAATAGAGCAACTAACCTACGATTTCTGTTTTGTCGAGAGCCACATCCAGGATCATCTAGGACTCCAAACGGGCCCTGCAACCTGAGAGTGGACTACCGCGGGAAATTCTCCATCTACCCTTAGTGCGGTCAGTCATGGGATGCCTTCCCGCACTTGCATGTAGCCTAGTTGGTAGTGTGCCAACTCTGTCTGAAGCCGTCCAGCCATCAGGCCACACATGACCCCCATCTAGTGTCCAAACTAGGACCTACCAGATAACTGAGCTACTCCAATGCCTTCTCCTCATATGGGGGCTTACAAGTAGAGTGAACACAATGCATCTGCATCTCTTCTTATCCACGCGAGAATCTCATCCGTAGTTGGTACTATCTGTTGTGCTGCATTGGCTGGATTCGGTCTTGGAACTAGCTTCACGTCCACCCCAGTAGCAGTATCCCAAAGCTCATATGCACTTAGGATGGTCTTCATCTTGAACTTCCAGAGTGGATAGTTAGTGCCGTCCAACTTTTCGCTTTTGCCGAACGGTGGGATTCGCAGTCTTGTGGGCTTGGGCCATCTCTCAGAATCTGCTCGCAAACAGAAACACACTACCAAATCTTCTTGCTAGAGCCCAAGCTCTGATACCATGTAAGAAAATAATACAACGTCTGTGCTCAACAAATAACAGGATCTCGTATGCAAGAGAGAAAAGCTAATAGTATGGAGAATCAAAAAATTGATTACTATATAAATCTAATACAATAGATGGTGCTGCCTCCCAGCCATGTGCTCCTATGTGAGAAGCTTCGATGGCATGCTGGAAACAGTAGAGGACGGAGGCTGGTGGATGCTAAGGAATCAGGGTTGTTGTAGCCAGTGATGAATATGGGATTCACGGGCTTGCTCTTATATAGCCACCAGTTGTAGTTGGTTAGACCCAATTGGGAAACCGACCCAGTCTGCCCAAAACGGTTGACTGGAGGTCGGAGGCCATCGACCACACGTTAGATACGTGGTGCAGAATAGATCAACTAACCTATGTTCCACCCAGAGCCATTCGAGATCATCTGGGACTCCAAACGGGCCCCGCAACCCAAGAGTGGGCTACCTCGGGAAATGCTCCATCTACCCTCAGTGTGGTCAGTCATGGGATGCCTTCCCACACTTGCATGTAGCCTAGTTGGTAGTGTGTCAACTCTATCTGAAGCTGTCCAGCCATAAGGCCACACATGGCCCCCATTTGGTGTCCAAACCAGGACCTACCGGATAACCGAGCTACTCAAATGCCTTCTCCTCATATGGGGGTCTTACAAATAGAGTTAGCTGGTTCCCGCATAGTTACACGAGAGTGGAGCATTGATATCTAACATATTCCACTTTTGGACAAAATGAATATGTTGAGTAAAATGTCGCAATCAAAGGATATTTATATCAATGAATATGTCAAGGCAATAAAACTCACTAATTTGAGTATAACAATAGCATACGATAAGAAGTCAAGCTCCAATTTTCAAGACGAGAAATTGTTTAAAGATTGGAAAAGTTTGTTAGACCCAGATGGGGATTCCTCACTTTTAACATGTGACCAGGAAGGATATGTTTGCCTTCATGCAAACAATCAGGTTTTCAGGATGATGAGAGAAAATAAACGACACAAAAGACTACAATACATTAAAAAAGAGGCTTTTTTAAAGAAAGTACAAACAGTGAAAAATGCCCTTAGTGAAGTTGCAAGTGCAGTGGTGGATGAGATCAGAAGTAGGTTTCCACGAAATGACCTAATGGAAGGATTTACCATCATATTTCCACATTTTTGGGTCAATGGATCTTATGAAAGTATCAAAGCAGGTCTAAAGAATCATTTGGATGCTCTCAAAAAACACTTTAGATAGGACATTGACATGGACAATATAAAGTACAATGGTTTGTTGGATTTTGGAAAGCTTTATTCAGAGTCTTCGCTTTTTGGAGAAGTCATGCACCAGCAAAGTAATTTAATGGAAAATGTTCAAATGCAAGGTTTGATGGTTCGGCTTTGGCTCCTAAAAAAGGGAGCCACAAACCATACATGAATGTAGCTCCTCAAATAAATTGGGTGCACTAGGGGAGCTTTTACAAGGGGGTTAATTGTGGCTCCCCAAATAAATTAGGTATAGTATGAGTAAAGGTGAAATTGTATTAGAAAAAAATCATTGAATAGTTGTTGAATGAGGAACATATACTTCACAAGAACATCATCAAGTAGTTAAGGGCTCAAAAATAAGATGGATAGGGGGTTGTGCACACATGTGAGTTACTGTGTAGTCCAGTTGCACACTCATTGTTGACTCTTGGGCTCAGTGCACATGGAGCAAGTAATGTGTGGTTAGAGGCTCATTTTGGAGGTTAGTACATCTTTCGAGGCTGATTTGGAGCACCAGTGATGCTCAAATT
Organism: Dipteris shenzhenensis; assembly: GCF_047967505.1. Classification (NCBI taxonomy): domain Eukaryota; kingdom Viridiplantae; phylum Streptophyta; class Polypodiopsida; order Gleicheniales; family Dipteridaceae; genus Dipteris; species Dipteris shenzhenensis. Next base: position 21,423,656 of record NC_141600.1, read on the forward strand.
AGAACCTCCATTTTGGAAGGTTCAAAGTTGAGCACTGGTGCATCGTTGCTTCTCCAACTAGTCAACTTTTTGCATGTGGCTCTGGGTGTTATCTTTGATGCCTTTGTAGGTGACAACCTGCTCTCTTCCTCCAATGTACTATTGCCACCTATAATTTTTTAGCACTATGCAGCTCACACAAGGCTCTCTGTAGATGGTCAAAAGGTCTAGTGAGCTAAGTCAAGTTATTAAAGGCATCTTGAATTGAGTTCATGAAATTACATCACTCCAACTTGAGAGTCTCACCAACTTTGCATTTTTCATCTCATGTGCATTGACCCTTAGCACCTAGAATGGGCATTGTGGAGTTAGGTTCATTAATTAGCCTTGATTTTGTTCACCAACTATTGTATTTGTAGTAAGTGTCTGCCCCCTCCTCTATACCTCTCGAGACAATCATCCGTTCTTGTTGATTTATTGGTGCTTGTAAAAATATATGCATTGGTGCAATTTGTGTTAGAGAGTGGCCACATGCATGGAGATAGGGAAGAAAAATCTAATTGAGTGGGCAATCCATGGCCACATAGAGCTAGAGAACGTTGAAGCTGCATAGCTGAATTTGGAGGTGCCTTTCGTACGTGCGCTACCTTGAACTCCACCCATGGAGGCTTGGATGCTCAATGGCTGTGAAAAAAAAAACCCTCCATTCTATTGCCATAGCTTAAATGCCTCTATCTGCACAAAAATGGATATCTAGATCGGTGTGCCCACCTCTCCTACATTCATTTGAGGGAAGTCTAGACAAGTGTGCCAAGAAAGGCTTCTGATCGTGCATCTCTGTCTTGACATGTGGTCTGAATTTCCCTTGATCCATGACCTCTACAAATAGAGGTGCAACATCCACTGTCTCTGATTTCAGAGGTAATTAGCTCGCATGTGGGAACGCTCTTAGCTCCAAAATATAAGGTTTCTTTTATGAGCACATAAAACCAAAGGTGCATTTTTTAGAATGCACCTGTTGTTTTCTTTTTATTGGTGTGTAGCTAGCTGTGCACATTTTGGTATGTGTGCACAACCCTATAGCCTCTCTAACATGATGAGACCGATTGTAATTAAACCATCAAGGACATCAAGTCAAGCCTCTAGATGAGGCAATGAGCTTTAAATGGTCCAAATCAAATATGCAAAGCACCAAACAGGATTCAAGGTCACTCCATGATGGTCGACTCCAAGAATATCACTCCAACTATGCACAAGGAAGATGCATAAAATCATTGGAACATGCATGAATTGACTTGTAATCCATTCTTAATGATGCAAGCATTCCCTTTGCATATTCTCTTGAGTCAGGAATTGTGTTTCCTTTTGAAGTAGTGTTTGAAGAAATGAATTCATTTGGATCAAATCAAATGTACATGCAATGAAACTATAGTTTGGAGTACATCATAAGTTACAAAAAGAGCATCACACTATTGTCTGACAATCCACAGGTTTCTTGCAAATTTAATATCATAACACAAGACAAGATTGTCTTTCCCCTTCATATTACATTGTGCTTGCTTCATATCATAAGGTTCCTCTTCAGGACATGTTATCCTCCCTGGTCCCTTCGACGTCTTCATCTCTTTCATCTAGGGATGAAGGAGCATCCAAGTAAGAAGATTGGGTCTAATGAATGGCAGTTGTCGATGGTTGCCAATGTTTGTATCCAGTTATTGACATTGCTTTTTGAGTCACCTGCTATGGCATGCTGTTGCAAGGGAGCTGATTTACTTGATATTGTCATGGAAGATGTGTCATCCAATGCTCTAGGAACAATTGGTTTAATAGCTCTACCATGTCCTACATTATGTCATTCTATTTTAATGCATCCTCCTCTTCCCACCTTGTATTATGTTGCTTTAATTCTATCTCTCAATCTTCCCTTATAGTGTTTCGATGTCCTTGTATCAATATTGACTCATGAGGACGATTATACAATGTGTGTGAACTTCCCATAAAAAATATTCAGTGAATCAAGTCGAAAAAATCACATACAATAATGGAACTATAGTATAACATAAACATAATTTACTAAATCAACTTGCAAAGTATCCAAAATGGAAGAGTTGTAACATGCAAAGGTTGGAAGTGACCATACGTCTTATGTGTGCATTTGATATGGTGTGTAGTCTTCATATTTTTCCTTTGCATCACACACAATCATGCAAGACCTATTGATAAAGACTTGCTCTACTAGTCTCTTCTTCTAGTTCAGATGAGCTTGAAGGCATCTATAGAAGGAACACTTGTCCATTACATCTCTATATTATTACAAAATCCATGCATGATCAACAAAAAATTAAAAACATAAATCCCAATTGTTTTTTTTCTTGGAAATGATTTTTCCTGTCGATGTTACCATCAAAGACCTCTCTGGAATTCTTAGAGTCGATATAAGCATCGATAAAAGCATCAAAAAATGACTAGAACTACAAACATCCCTGAAAACTCCCCCCAACCACCGAAAAAATTAAACCACTTAAATAATTTGATGGAGTGAACATAAAAGTCATACAAGAAGACCCTGACACAGATTGGATACCATTTGATGTAGAGTGGATTCCATTTCATGCCCATCAAATACCATTCCATGCTAACACGCATCTGGATGCCTCTACCATACAAATGATAACCGATGGGCATAATACCTTACAAGGCCCTCAAAATCACCTACCTTGAGGCTTGTGCCAATTATCATGCCCATCAAGCATCATTCAAATGATTCCGACCCATGTTTTGGTATGCCCCTACTCATGTATGGGCCAAAACAAGGAAACATGGTATTTGCACGAGTATCAAAGTCACCTACTTTGAGGTCTGTGCAAAGTATCATGACCATCGGGCATCATTTGGATGGGTAGAACCATTTGTTGGTGAGGCTTCGAGTGGAGAGAGTAGAGCTCAAGATGGAATTGGAGAAGGCATTCCTCCAAGGGGAATGAGGGAGAGAGGCTTCAATGTCCTCAATCTCTTACCTCAATCTCTTGGAAGATAGCCTAGCTCTGATACCATATGAAGATGCAAGACATGGAATGAAGACTAGGAAAGCATAATGGAAATGAAATAATGCTAGAAAGACATGTACAACCAAGCAAAGTACTTACATGATCAAGAAAGGCTTGAGGCTTGATGATTTGACATGAGAAAGTACAATGCCTTTATAGGATAGGCACACACACTCTAAGTGTCAAATGTATATGGGATAAATCCCATAGTGACATGTGGAACTCTAGGATATAAAGTAGTATAGTACTACTCTAGAACACACTAAAAGTCACTCAAATTGACTCCATTTCCTAACAAAGTGGACCTCTAGGTCTATTCAATCACTTAAGCTCCCAAGTGGTGAATTACCTCGCAGCTTGAATGTGGAAGTGACTAATGGAGCCTACACTACCAGCCAAAGTATTTGCAAAGATGTAGATATTAATATCTCTTTAGAATACTCTTGTACTGTGGATTTTTTTGCATCAAATCTTGGTCCTATAAACATCATTTCTTGGCTGTGATTGGCTCGACACTAGGTAAGTTCACCATGGACCTCAAAGGGATGACAATGACTTTCCAACATAGGGATAAGGAATTTGTTTATTTGGAATTCATCCTCAAAAATTGCAATTGGTCACTGCCAAACAGCTTATGAGACTCTTGAAGAAAGAGGTGAGTCTATTTGCACTTAAGCTTGAGGCTAAAAGCACTCAAAAATTTGGCAAGGACTTCAAAGTAGAAGGTGTTGAAATGTTGGATTTGCTACATCAATATAAGGACATATTTAGGGAACCCCCACCTGGTCTACCACCAAAAAGAGAAGTGGATCATGCCATTTATTTGGAGGAAGGGGCTAAACCTGTCAAGAAAGCTCCCTACAGGCTGTCAAGGGTAAACAAAGATGAAGTGGTTCAACAAATTCAAGAATTAATGGATAAAGGCTTTATTGCCCATAGTCAATCCCCATTTGCTTCTCCTATTCTATTGGTTAAGAAGAAGGATGGGACTTTCAGAATGTGCATTGACTATAGGGAGTTAAACAAAATGACAATTAAAAATAGGTTTCCTATCCCTAGAGTGGATGACCTATTGGATGAGCTTAAGGGAGCCAAATACTTCTCAAAGATACACCTCAGATCAGGGTACCACCAAATAAGGAGGAGGGAGATGATAGTAAAACTTCCTTTATAACTAAAAGAGGACATTATGAGTTCAAAGTGATGCCTTTTGGGTGCCCCATCTACTTTTCAGTTACTTGATGAGCCAAATCTTGGGTCCTTATCTCTTTAAGTTTGCACTTTTGTTCTTTGATGATATACTCATATACAACAAGAGTAACAAAGAGCATTGGACTCCGTTGAAGCCCAATCTTTAAAAGAAAACATATGTCCACTAGTACCAAGCTCTAGGGGCATGTTTCAGCCTATATAAGGCCTTCTTTAGTTTGTGGACTTTTGAAGGGGATCCTGGAATCTAAAATCGTAGTGGCTGTGCCACATATACCTCCTCCTCTATGTTACCATTCAAAAATGTAGACTTGACATCCATTTGAAAAATAGGCCAACTGTGATGAGCAGCCAAGAAATGGCTGTCCAAATAGTCACTATCCTAACTGTGGGGGCGAAGATCTCATCGAAGTCAAGTATTTCTGATTGTGCATAGCCTTTCACCACCAATCTTTCTTTGTATTAGTCCAAGCTCCCATCTAACTTGAACTTAAGCTTGTATGCCCATTTAGTCCCAATGACCTTTCACTTGGTTGGTTTGGGCATTAAATCCCAGGTGTCATTTTTCAAAATGGCATACATCTCTACCTGCATGGCTTCCTGCCATATTGGTATATCCTTCGCTTCCTAGAAGAAATGGGGCTTCGCAAGTTGAGCTACCAAAGTGTAGTTCATGGAGGGACATGTTTCGTTGAGACCGTCATGCTTCAGAACCTCTCTTAGGAATGTCCATGACCCATGAGTCTGCTAAAGTCTTCAAATACCATTGTGGTAGCTTCTTCTCTGATGGAGGTGCTTTTGATGGAGCTGACTTGGGAGATGGCATGCTCCTTCTCCTTGTCCTCCTCCTCCTCCTCCTCAATATCTTCAGTTGGCTACACCTCTCAGATGGTGACCTTGGGTGGGGATAATGCTGGAAATTCTAGAACCTCTTCTGCTGTAGGTTGTGGCTCGGTCTCCTCAAAGATCACATCCCTGTTGATAAGGATCTTCTTCTTTTTCGGGTCAAACAGGCAATAGGCCTTGGACTCTTCACTGTATCCCATAAAGATACAGCTCAGGCTATGGGGATCAAGCTTTGTCCACTCATCTTTATGTGCATGCACAAAGGCTTTAGAGCCAAAAACCCTTAAATGAGATATGGTGGGCTTCTTACCATAATAAGCTTCATATGGAGTCTTGTCATAAATAGCCTTGGTCTTGGTTCTGTTGAGGATGTGAACGGCAATGTTCATGGCTTCACCCTAGTAGGCTTTCGAGAGATTCCTTCCTCGCAACATTGTCAACCCTGTCTCTGTGATGATCATGTGCTTCCTCTCAGTAACTCCATTCTGCTGAGATGTGCGAGCTGTCTCTTAATCTCGTGCTTCAGTGCAGAATCCATTGAACTCGGTAGAAGTGAACTCTCCCCCTCTGTCGGTGCAGAAGGCTTTGATTACCTCCCCACTCCTTCTCTGCCTGGGCCTTCTAGGTCTTTGAATTTCTCAAAAGCCTAAGATTTCTTTGCCAAGCAGAATACCCATGTCATGCAACTGAAATCATCCACTAGTAAAAGAGAATACCACAAACCTGCAAATGAATTTGTTGAGATTGGGCCATATATGTCAATGTGAACCAATCTAGCGGCTTCTTGGCCTGTGATGAGGCCTCCTATGGGAACTGGTCCCTATGTTGCTTGCCTTCCACGCAAGCCCTACAGACATGATCATTGCCTGTAATCAGTGGAAGTCCATCCACCATCTTTGTCTTTTGCATCTTAGAGAGAGCGCCATAGTTGACGTGATCGAACCGCTCATGCCATAATTTGGATCTACCATGGTCTAGAGCATTGAGCCAATATAGCCCATGCTCCTCGACACCTTGAGCCACCACTTGTCCATTTTCCTTGGATGTGACAATGACTTTGCCGTTGTCGAATAAGACCGACATATTATGCTTGTCCATTTAACTGACAGACAATAGGTTCTTGCACAAATTTGGTACATACAGTACACTAGAAATCAACTCCTCATTTCCTGTAGTCGTGATGAATGGAATACTACCAACACTCTTCACAAGGCATGATCGGTTATCCCCCATAGTGACCTTGGAATTGGGATGCGTGCCTTCCATGGGTTTGAACCACTCATTCTTGTTGGATATGTGCTTTGAAGCTCCACTATCCACATACCAACCTTCCTCTCCTTCACTGACTGCATAAGCGGAGCAGTACTCAGTGATGATGAAGAGAGTGCCGGTCGTGATGTTTGCCGATTCGGATCTTTGGCTCCTCCTTGGACTTGGACTCCTTCTTCTTGAGTTCTGCCTTCTTCTTGCGGCACTCTTTAGCAGAATGACCAAGCTTCTTATAGTAGAAGGACTTCATTTGCCTCTTTTCTCTACTTTCTCGGTCTTGCTTTTATTCTTGGAGTCTTTGAACTTACCCTTGCCAGGCTTGCCCCTTGCCACTTCTCATCTGATAGAGTACACAATTTTTCCTGAGACTCTTCCTGCAATAGTAAAGGCCCAAGCTCCTCGAAAGTGAGGGGCTTGATTCTCTATCCTGCAGTGACCGTAGTCACGAAACTCTTAAAACTTCGAGGTAGCTTGTGTAAAGTCAACAATGCTAGATGACTTGAGTCTACCTTTTGACCAACTACCACGAGCTGGTCCCTTACCACCTTGACTTTTGTTAGATGGTCATGAACATTGTCTGTCTCTATCATGTACCGGTTGTACAGTTGATGTTGGAGTATCAAAATTTGAGATGTATTGTCAGTTTCGTACAAATCCTTTAGGATAGCCCATGCCTCTATAAACATCTCGACCATCTGGATGTGCAGAAGAATAGAGTCTACCATGGTTCCAATTATTAATGTTAGGGAGTGTGGGCTGGGCATCTCTCTCTTTCCAATTCTCAAGCTCTTCACCATCTACTAGAATGATCATCTTCCCCTTGCTGTCCAACAAGTCTTCTGGTTTTGCCTCCACCCCCGTTGTTAGCTTCCACAACTTCCGGGCCACTAGATGGCTCCGTATTTTCATCTTCCAAATCGAGCAGTTTGACCTGTCTAGCTTCCCTAACTCTCCAAAGTTTGGGATGGTGAATGAGAGGAATCTGGAGGAGGAAGGAAGAGAAGGGGTTGAAGAGGCAATAGTAGAATCTTTGTCCTCCATCCTTGCTATAATAAAGAACAGTAAACTGAAACTGAATTTGCAGTGGAGAACTTGACCATGGAGCAATCCCGAGTATCGATTGGAGTCACCTACTTGCTGAGGTACTCCGATCTAGAGCTGTACAAGAGGTAGCCAAAGCTCATATATATTCTTCCACAATTGTGGGTAGACAAAATCTCAACAAGTGATCGTGTACAAATAGCCAAGAGAAGCTGTCAAATGCTGAGCCTACTTCTCTCCCTCTACACATTGCCTGTGCAAGGACATAAGTGCAGGTGATGAGAAATGAGGGGGGGAGAGGGGGATTTTTATAGGCCTTGCTTGGGGCTGGAGAAAATCGACCAGTAGGGGGTCGGCCCCTGCTTGCAACATTGACTTGGTTGGCTGCAGCCCTATAAATGGGTCCATGTGCCCAGCACATGGGTTGCTATTGTTGCCGTGCCATTTCTTGCTCCATATGATGCATAGAAGGGCCACGCACCTCTCCTTTGCTGTGCAGGTTTCTAGCCTAGTAGATCCTCTGTCCCCTGCCCCCCTAGAGTCCCCTACCCCCTTGTACCCTCAAAACAAGGGCTCACAGTTGGGGCAATGACTTTTCGAACTGAACTGGTATGGCCAAAGTAACTGGTGCTTATGATCTACCTGCAAGGTAAAGCTACACATTTTGCTCTTAGAATGTCCATGGTAGGTTTCTCATGGGCAATTTATATAGCATGAGATGCCACATAATCGGCCCCTCAGTTCCCCTTAATCTCCCCTGTCCTCCCCCTCGTGGTCACATCCCCCTTGTGCCACGGCTGTAGTTCTATGGTTAGGTTTTCATAAACCCATAGTTTCTCAAAGTTTTGCAATTCATTTCAACTCCTCAAGCATGAGGACACCAATGATTAAGGAGAGGTTGGCCAAAATCGATTGTGCCAAGTGCAAATTATTGGCCGAGGGCATCAACAGATATGGAAAATTGACTGAGATCTTATCTTATAATCAAGACCACTCTCCAAACAAAAAGGTGCATGGAAAGAGGAAGAAGGAAGACTATGATGATGTGGAAGAATCAGAGGAGGAGGTTGACCAAGGGACTCCTGTAGAAGAGGCTTTTGTCACTTAGAAAAAGTGATTAACAAAAGCTGCGAAGGAGATATTGACCTGCCCACCCAACAGAGACGAGGTTGTCCCATAAATGGCAAACTCTTTTCATAACAGAGTCACTTGGGATGCCCGCTAATGACAAGCTAGATCCCAAGCAAGAATCGAAGATAGATAATGACGTGGCTTTGCGAAGGCATTGAGACTAGGGAGATGGCTCAAGAATGCTTTTCGTGTGGCTAAGCAACAGGCATTCGTTCAAGAAAATGACAGGCCAAGATTCCTAGTCCTTGCTGCAGGTCTCATTGCATTGCTTGGTGAAAATCAAGTTATACCACGAACAGGGTCGATTCGGTATTTTAAGAAGATAGAAATCAAAGGAGAAGATGTTTATATGGAAACCACCCCACCTGGGCTCTCTGCTAGAGCAAAGTTTGAAGCATTAGAGAAGACACTAGAACATGGAGAGGCACAATTGAAAAAATGGAAGATGGATGTTCTCCTCTACTCGGAGGTGGAATATAACGAAGAGAACATTTGGGTACCAAGAGCGTTTATGGAAGCCAAGGGGGACGATGTCGATGACATGGACTTGTATCAGGCTTCCTCATCAAGTTGGAAGTTACAACTCAAGCAGTTGCAAGAGGGGCTACCCATAGAGCACCTATATTTGGAGGTTTGGGCCATTAAGAATGGTATGGTGACTAAGGAGTCCTTTGATAAATATGAGGCAACTTTGAAAGCTGTGAAGGACACCAGGATGCAATCACTTCCCAGGTACCCACGAGCAAGGAAAGATTTCCAGGAAGTATTTGACTAGAAAGAACAAGAATTCTCCGACACTTACCATTGCCTGGTGCCTTGTTTACATGGTGAGCAAAACTTCCCAGTAGGGAAGGTTTACTTCTACAGCAAACGCTCTGCTTATGAGTCTTAGAGGTTCTATCTCTATCTCTTTGGACATCGAGATGGCTGATTGCGAAGGTGTGTCCTTCTTCTAAGTGTTGGATCAGAGACGTTTGGTTGCTGCATGTTTCGAAGTTACTTGTCCGTTCGATTTGCTCTTTGGTTCATGTAGGTTTGAGTGTAGCTATCCATTCTATTATTCTTGCAGTTTTGTTGTAGTCATTTCCTTGTCATGTGGATTGTTGCTGTAGAGTGAGTTTGTTGTCTCTATTGTTTGTCGTGAGTTCTATGTATCTGTATACTTCGCCTATTGTTGTGATCATGAGAAAGTAAGACAATGCCAAGTGCAATGAACTGTGTTATTTCACTGTGTAGCAATTTCTTCTTTGTTTTTACTTTTTATGCATACTGTAAAGTGTAGTCCATGCTTGCTTGAATAGGTATATTAGGAGAGCCCCCAACATTTACATTGACTCTTAATGTCAAGTTAGAGAGTTGTATTTGAGAAGAACTCAATGATGGCCAAACAAAGAGACTTTCTTTGTTCAAAGTTGTAATTCTATTAGAAAAAACTGTGTATTATCTGAAGACTTCAATATATTGAACTTTTGTTAAGAGTTGTTATTTATTTACAAATATTTAGTTATTAATAACCTGCAATATACAAAAATTTTAGAATCTATGTTTCCACAAACTGTGTTTAAGTTATTACTTTTTTTATAGTTTTCAATCAATAACCTGCCATATATGTATGACATCTTTTACTTAGAACATAGACAATGTTAGTGTGAACTCAAGATAGTATATACTTTGAAAGAAATTATGAAGAAATGTTTCTGTGAAGCAAGTAATTATGTTATATTTTTAGATTTAACATTTAAATTGCATCAAATATACATTTAGTACATGGTTTCAATGAACAGTCTATTCAAATAGATTGCAATAGGTCTTTTAGATAATTAAAAGTAATTAATAGAGCTACTTAGTTTTTGTTTCTTAATTTTAGTAATAGTCCTATGTTAGTAGTTCTGGTAAATGTAATTCTGAGCACGCATTCATAATTTATAATGACATTGAAATTTTTATTAGAAACTCGTATTCGGGTCTCTCTGTCATTCACCAACCACCACAACAAAATTTTTTAGTATTTTGATAGAACTTTAAAGACATTTCAATGTTTGCAATAGATCATGTGGTATTTCTGTTAAACAAATACTCTGCATTGTTTGTGACAGCATCATCAAATAAAAACAACAAAAAATAAAGCATTTTATTTACTTTTTTACTTCATGTTTATATTCTAGTCTTTCTGTCATTCACCACCACAGCAAAATTTTAGTCTTTAATAGTATTTTAAAGACAAATTTTAGTGTTTCAGATAGCTTGATGTTGACTGATGTAATAGACAATAGACAAGTACAACACTATATAGTGTGACACTAGACTCTAGAAAGCCATAGTGTATATGGGATAACTCCTAGTATGACACATGGCATATTTAGGACTCACTAGACTATAAAACATACCTAGAGGCTAGAACACCCATTTTAGACTCACTTTGGCTTCATATTCCAACACTTGCTGCCCAAAAATCTGATTGCAATTAAAAATGTCAGCCAAAAATGATAGTAGAGTGTCAATAAATGTGACTTCCTAAATGGCTACTCAACACTAAGCTAAATGCACTATGCTACCCACAAAAATTGATTGCAAGTGCTTGCCTGCAAAATACTAGCCTGCAAAAGTCTTTTCTACATAATTCATCTATAAAAACTTTGTCTAAGAGATTTTAGGCCATAAAACTCTATCCAACCTAATTCAAGGGCAGAAATATGCTCAAATGTATGTAAAAAGGAGGAGTCCCCTTGAACTTTGAGTGGAGTTTTTGAGGAAAGAAGAAACCAAACAAAACCCACCAAAAGGAATCAAGTGATTTGTTTATGCATAGCAACAACACCACTCAATTGTACACCCCTCAAGCATTACTTCCCACATCCAAAACCACGTGTTCTTGCAACCTTAGGAAGACGAATTGATGCAGCAAACACAATTTTTGAGAATCAAACAGCATATCAAGACTATGCGCTATGCTATACCATAGAAACAAATCCTAGTTTATGGGTAAATTTTGTAGAAATTGTTTCAAAATACATTAGTCGAAATGCCACTCAATGCCTGGAGCATGCCCAAAAAGTGATCTCCTTACATAATACTAACATAATGTTGCCACAAGGAGGTACCAAAAGTTGCAACAATGCTATATTCTAGTAATAGATAGAAGCTCACCGTTTCACAATACTAACACCAAAATGCCACTCAACGCTTGCAGCACCAAAAATGAAATTATCTCAAAAACATCTTGCCATGTCCTCTAGGTTGGCACATTGCATCTCCTCCCTCGAGGGCCTGAAACAACTCCACCTTTGTTAGTGCCACTCGATGCATGAGCTCATGTGCATGTGGATCCAAACCTAAAACATTCAAGAAGATGTAATACATGTGTGCAATGAACACACACCATTCACTTGCCTTTTCTCTTCTAAAATCCTTCACCTGCATTGTGGTACTTTTGATATTAATACATAATAATTAATACCAGTTGCTCTAGACCCATTTGTACTAACATAAAGCACATGTGAGTCATTATACAACACAATGGCTTCACAAATAATGGTAGCATCCAAAGTCCAACACTTCTCTATGTTCTCATAAAATTCTATGTCCAGCCCTTCAATGCATTCTAGAATAATAATAAGAGCATTACAAGTTGATGCATCTCAAATGCCTAGCAGATCTATTAAAACCAACAACCCCTGCAAAACAATTGCTCCTTCATATGACATATTTGGTCCATGGATGACAATCATTCTTTTGCTCCAACCCAAACGTAACAGACTTTGTAGCTAAGGGGGGAAGCTCAAAAGCTACATACCCATCATAGCTATTTACATGCAAGACACTATTAACATTATGCAATGATGCATGCAATTTAGTGTTCAAAGGTGGGTAGAGCTCTAATCAACTTGAAGATGCTAGTGAAAAGATGTCTGTTGTCACCATTGCATCCTCCAAACTCATCTCCACTCTATTGGTCGTATCTTCTTTATAAACTTTGTAGTATTTGTTCACCTCAAGATCCAAAAAAAATCTAGTCTCACCACAAGATAACTTCATTGGCTCAATCTTTATTTTGGTAAGATTGAGTGTCAAAGGCTTTAGCATCACAAACACATGTTGCAAGTTGAATGCCCGATTTAAGTGGCAGGCTGAGCTCCATAACATTCTCTTTGAAAACTAATATCATCTTCTGTTTGGGTTTGGATCCAAAAATAGTTATTTGCTTACTCATCTTGTAAACAAAAAGCAAGAAAAACTTGTTGTTGCAAGGAAGAACAAGAAACATAAAAGAGTATAAGAGGACTAGAGATATCTCTTGTGTCCAAAATTTGGTAGAAGAGAACTAGACAAAGTGTACATGATGCTCTTAGCATCCAATAAGAGAACTAGAGATAGCTCTCATGTCCAAAATTTGGTAGAAGAGAACTAGATAAATGAATATGATAATCTTAGCATCTAGATTTTGGACGTTCCATAATGAGTCCACTTAGCCATGCAAGTGAAGATGACCCAGAGCCAAAAATTTTGGCCATCCTTAGGGTGCCACATTTCCTAACCTCTCTCTCTCTCTCTCTCTCTCTCTCTCTCACACACACACACCCCCCCTCACCCACTCTCTCACTCTCTCTCTCACTCCCTCACTTGCACCCTCCCTTGCCTCACCGTGAGCTCTCCCTCAGTCATACTCTCCTAGCTCACTTGCTCCTTGCCACTGCATTTTAAAAGTAGTCGTGAGGGTCCCTGTTGCTATTGTGTGAGCTCTCCAATACTGCTCATGTGAAAACTCTCCTTTGCCACTACAAAGCTCCATCTCCTCCATCCAAAGGTCCATCTGCTCCATCGCTCAAATAGAAGAAAGCCAAAGCTTTGTCCTCTCCATTGATCACATTCCCTCCCAATCTCCATCGTCCTCCAAGAGTGTTGTGGAATGCCATCAATATGAGAAGATTTAATATTTACAAAAGTAGGAAGAATGCAAAACAATTTTCAAGAACAATCCAATGTTCAAACCTACAACATAGATAGAGAAGAGTCCATTGATTATAAAATGTAGTCAAGAAATAAAGAATGAAGGAATGCTATGGAGAAGAAAAGTAAAACAATTTTTTTTGAGTTGATTGAGTTGCTTGAGGTGTTACATTGAACTAAATAAAAAGCTTGGTACCCAAAAGGTGGTTAAAATATTAGTTACAAAAGGGTATGCTCAAATGTATAGCATTGATTATCATGCATATGCCTTCAAAGATAGGGATATTTATTCAAGTTTTAACAAATCCACATCAAATATATTGGAATTGTCATATGTGCACTTTACAACCACTTTGTAAATGTATTCCATTTTGTGCTTGACATGAAAATAATGAAGACTTAACAAAAAACCTTACATTATAACCACTTTGTAAATGTATTCCATTTTGTGGTGTGACATGAAAACAATGAAGACTTTAAAAAAAACCTTACATTAGCAATACAAAAGGCTAGGTATTATGGCTTAACAACTAGGAATTTGATGTATGGTGAGAAATACAAATTTGGAAATTGGCCTACAATAAGTTCATAAAGTTATTATGACCAAAAGGGTTACAAGGAGGAGCTTTGTTTTGGTTCAATTAGAGGCAATTTTTTTTAGCTAGAATAGACTTGGTAGTGTGGCCTGTTGTAGCTTTAAAACTAGGGTGAGTAGGTAGCCTTCAAGAACCATTGTCAAGAAACCAAACATGATACAACAAAATTGAGAATGCCATAATTAAAATAAAATAAAGAGAACATGTCAATGTTAACTTAAAATAGCATTTACTTGAAATTCAACTTAGAATGAGAAAGAAAATGGACATGAGACATGACACAAGGTCCTGTTGGACCCACCGAATCCTCCCTGCAGATGTGAGGGGCTGTGCTTTATTAATGAGTTAGTGATGTCCAAGGAATTGAAAATTGAAGCCCATGAAATACATTAATAAGTTAAACTTGTTGCAATCTATAAAATATTGTGTCAACCATATGAATAAAAATGTTCTCATCTTTCAACCGTGCATCCAACTTGGTCATCTTTGCTAAGTTTGTCATCGAGTTGTTCACTCCAAATGTTGATCATCTCTGTTGACTCCAAATGCTCCATTGCATTAAGAACATGCATCAAAAGAGAGGAACTTTGTAAGAGTTTGGATTCAAGTAAAAATATATTGGACAAAAAAGATAATAAAGTATCATAATAATATATAATATAAGTATGATAACCACACATTGTGTGGGCAGGGAAGCGATGCACTTCCTTCCCCAAAGAATTATAATCCGAGGGAATGGTCCCTTCCCTAGGCATAGTGAGCGGCGAGAATATAAGAATCCAGTAGAGTCATGAAGTAGCATCGTCAATGGATTAGATATTGACATGTTACCTTAATGTCAATACTTGTATTACAATTTGATGGGTGGATATGTTGCATGCCATAATGATGCAAACTTTTTCGAAACATCATTAATAAAATCATCAATTGATATTTGATGGGTGTTGACAAAGAAATACAAATATCACACCAATGCACAATAATTGAATTGTACATAAGCATTCAAATTTTGAGTGACGACGAGTCCCAAAGAATTGGAACTCACAAATTTGATAAATCATTGGTCAATGCTTACTAAAGAGTGCAAATGCAATACTGGTGCTTCAATTTTGAAATCTTTGGACCTTTGAAAGTATATTTTCAAAGAAAGGCTTGACATTTTACTTCCTATACAAATGAACCGTTGGACACTTTTTCTACCTGTATGAGTGACTATTGGACGGTTTTGTGGTGCTTGAATTGAACAGAGCTCTGGAGTGGGACACCAATGTAGTCTAGGAGTGCAAGCCAACTCACTTCTTCCACAACACCTACGTTAGAATCGGGGCACTACTTACATGAAGACTCAAAATATAATGAGTGCTTACCGTCCGATACCTCAATTGAGATCGCTAAACCAAATATGCTTTTGGTGACACAAGGGAGAAAAATAAAATCTCATACGAAATATGAAGTACAAGACTAGATCAAGGAATCATACTCACTTCACTCAAACAATATTGTTGCAGACATTGACATCATGGAAGCTCCCACATTTCAAGAGGATCTGAAATACAGACCTTTATTGGCTTCAAAGCTTACGGTTTTTTTGGGCTTTGACTTCTTTATAGTTGCAAGGAGAAAATGCCCAACACAAGTCCAATGTTAAAGCATAACCACTCTTTCATACCTATCAACAAAAGAGGTAGCAATTGAGAAGCACATGAAAATGTACTACATGAGCCACAGTTAATTTACCTTGGTTTTAGGAGAATGGGCTTAGCTAGATGCATTCGATGCACCTGTAAGCACCTATGTAAGCATATGGATCAATTCATTCAAGAGAATATGAGTTTGGATAGGTGCATCGATTTGTGAATTGGTGTGCTAGTCTTCTCTTTCTCTTAGTGTGGTTACTTGATAGTTTTGATGCTTGAGCCATGTACTTCTTTATATATTATGTCAATCTCTTTATTACTAGTGCAAAGAAGCAATCTTGCTAAGCCAAAATGACTCAGAATGTTGTTAGCTTGGGGCTGAACTCAGAAATTTGACAAATACTCATCAATTTTTTCTCTGATATCCTATGCATAGAATAATCTGGAGCATTTTTTATCTTCTGTCCAATATAGTAGGTGTATATTTCATTGTTTTCATCGTTGTTAGATAAGTATCTACTGTGATATGGCATATATCATGCCCAAACTTTTGAATACCTACCTTTTCTTATAGGCTTTTAATCAAAAAAATGTGCCCACAAATCAACTATTTTGCAGTGGCATTCCCGTTCTGTTGCTCACCAAAAATCATCTCAAGTGCTTTAGACTAGGTGGAGAAAATCAATGGACATGTCGAAGTCTATATTTTGTGTGTTTTGTGAGAATTACAAAAGTCCAAATCGGTGTTGCACCTACCTCTTAGTCATGGTTTTTTCATATTTGAGCTTTATATCAAAGCTAATTGTTGATGCTGCTTCGCTTGATAATCCTTCATGCAACATGTTGTTTGCCAAGTCGGCACCTTTAGAGTAAGCGCAGCATAAATCCAAGTCTATCTGCAACATCACTTGAACTTTGGCTCTCTTGAAATCACAACAAGATAGTGTAGGATCCCACGAACAGCTCTCAAATATACATGGAAGAATAAAAATAGTTCTTCAACAAGCATGACATAAGGATAAGCTCTTCATAGCTTTCTCACCAAAGCGCTTTTTGTTTAGTAAAGCGCTCTTTAAATAAGGTAGAATATGTTTGACCATTAGATCTTTATCAAGATTAGTAAGATAAACGTCTATGATTTTGACACGTGGCTCAAGGAGAGCTCAAGAAACCCAAACGTTAACGTCTATGATTTTGACATGTGGTTCAAGGGGAGCTCAAGAAACCCAAACATCCCTTAAGCCTGCCTACCATAAAAATTGCAAGCGGTGCATCGTGTTCTAGCTTTAAAATTGTATCTCTAATTGAGCGTTAATGGATCGTAGTGTACACTCAAGAATGTTTTAATGAAGCGGTGCAACTTGTTCTAGCTTAAAAACCTTATCTCTTATTGAGTGTTAATGGATTGTAGTGTTTGTTTGAGAATGTTCTAAGGAAATGCAAATTTTTAAAAGCTACACTGCTGGCAGCTTGTTTTAGCTGTAAAAAATTTGCATTCACTGCCAGTGTATCCCCCTCTCTCCCTCCCACTCACCCTCTTCTCTCCCTCCTACTCAAGCTACTCTCTGCTTCCCTCTCTTTATATTACAACAAGTTGGGCGTTGCCCAAAACATTGCATAGAACTTTCTAGAACCTTAATTGACCTCCTTTGGGCTGAGCTTATCTGCCCTCCTTTGCAACCGCTCTCACTAATTAATGTGTTTGGCTCAAGGGAGTGAATTCTGTGATCATCGATTATGGGACAACATTCACATACTTGGCAATGCTAGCTTACTAGCGTATAGTTAACAAAGCTTATTCCAGAACCAAAGGCGCTCTACTCAATCTTTGCTATGATGTCTCAAGTTTATCCCCAGTGCAGTTCCAAGAATTGTCTATTGCCTTCAAGTATGGAGCTGTCATCAAACCCCCTCCACAGAACTACTTCATTGAAATGGATGAAACTTTGCATCCTTGTCTGCCTTTCCATCCTCAAAAATCCCTCTAGTAGTGTCTCAATTCTGGGAAATTACCAAGATGTTCACTTCCTCTATGACATTGACAATTCCATAGTCATATTTGTTCACATGGTTTGTGATGGTGATTGAGCTCTTTGTTCTGATTTTTTCTACCCTGAATGCCATTTCTTTACTTACAAATGAACATAAGTCCCTTTTGCTTCTATAACTATTCATTTGCTCCCCAATAAGTATCTCATTTTTAAAGGTGTTATATAGCATTGCTATAATGCTAGTAGATGTTAAGTAGCACTCTATGTACTATCAAATAGTGTTAACTACTCATGCAAGCATTTGCTTACTAGTAATCTGTCTTATGTTAAAAGGTGCTATATAGCACTTCATTAGTCTAGTAACTGTTAAGTAGCACCAAGTGTACTGTCAAATAGTGTTAACTAGTGCTAGCATATGCTTACTAATAGTATATCTTATGTTAAAAGGTGCTCTATAGCACTTTAGTATTGCTAGTAAATGCTAAGTAGCATACCCTATGGCCTATATTGTCAAACAATGCTAATTATTGCTAGCATATGCTAAACTCTACCTTCTGTTAAAAGATGCTATATAGCACTTTAGTAGTGCGAGTAAATATTAAGTAGCACTCTGTGTACTATCAAAAAATAATGTTAACTAGTGCTAATATATGCTAGCTAGTAGTCTTTCTTCTATTCAATGGTGCTATATAACACTTGAATACTACTAGTAAATGTTAACTGGCAATCTGTGTACTGTCAAATAGTGTTAACTAGTGCTAGCCCTTTCCCCTAAAGGCAACCCCTCAAGGCACATATTGACAAGCATGGGGGCCCCCTTTAAGGGCATGGGAAATAGAGCATGTTGTACAAAAATAGTTTTGTAGAGCACTCCCAAATTGTACTTAATAGAAGACTATAGTATTTGATCTTGATTCCCTTGGAACCAGCACTAACATAGCTATAAGAACCAGTGTGGTGGTCGTTCTTTCAGATTAGTTGCAAAAACTAGCATGATGGTCGTGTAGACAAGCCACTCGTTTCATTTTTCTTGGCTCAAGAACCAGCAAGGTGGTGTAAGAAAAAATGATTTCCTACATATAGGCTTAACTGCAACCAACACTAGAATAGCTCTAAGAAACTAGCACGATGGTCGTTCATTGTTGGGATTACCTAGTCATTTTTTAGCATTACCTACAAAAACCAACGCGGTGGTCGTTCATTGGGATTACCTAGTCATTCTTTAGGATTACTTGTAAAAACCAGCACAGTGGTCGTTCTTCATGATAAATTGCAATCGTTCATTGCAAAAACCAAGAACCAGTGTAGTTGTCATTCTTTGGGATTACCTAGTCATTCTTTAGGATTACCTACAAAAACCATCACGATGGTCGTTCATTGGGATTACCTAATCATTCTTTAGGATTACCTACAAAAACCAGCACGATGGTCATTCATTAGGATAACCTAGTCATTCCTTAGGATTCCCCACAAAAACTGGCACAGTGGTCGTTCTTCATGATGAATTGCAATTGTTCATTGCAAAAACCAAGAATTAGCATGGTGGTCATTCTTTGGGATTACCTAGTCATTCTTTAGGAGTACTTGCAAAAACCAGTGCAATGGGTCGTTCATTGGGATTACCTAGTCATTCTTTAGGATTACTTGCAAAAGCTAGTGTGACAACAAAAAATGATATTTTAATTTGAAACCTGTGGGAGGATTTGTGGGGCCCGCAAGGTGACAAAAGCCAGCCATGGAGACAAAGAACCAAGAAGTGTGATGGAGAAGTTGGTGGCGGGAGACGGCTCTTTGCGGCTACTCTAGTTGCGACTTGTCAATCTTTTGATGTTGACTACTTTATTTCATGTAATTGTTAATGTGGGTTTGACACTAATTAGAATAATTAGTGAAAATGATTGCAAATGTGATCATGAGTGGAGTGTATCATTGTAAATACCACGGGTATGAATTATAAATACCTTGGTATAGGGATAGAATGGTTTGGGAGATATATTATTTGCTTTGTAATTGGGAAATAGAAATGAGTCATATATTTAGAGTGGGCCTATATGGACTCAATAATGTACTAAAATAATAGGGAGTGCACATGGAGAGCATGTGGAGGGCATGAGGAAAAGTGTGGAGGAGTGTGGAGTCAAAAGGAATCCTTCTAGAATTCTTATGTGGAATGTGGAGGATGTTGACATGTGGAAAAGAGGAGGGTCCTCTTGGGCTCCATGTGAGAGGACTATTGGCTTTTCTACTCAAAAGGATAAAGAAGCATCTTCTGATGGGACACTTGTCCAAATCCTCCTAAAAGGACAATTGATGGTGACCCATGCCCTTATGTCACAAAGGGGTGAAAGAATCTACTGCCAGCAAATGTAACAGAGTGAAGGAAGGTGAGAATTGCACTATAAAAGAAGCCCCTCCCCTCTCTCTCAAGCATCTCATTTTTTGCTTGTAGCCTTGCCGTTGCCTTGTATCTAGCTCCTTCTATGACTCTCCTTTCCCTTGAGCCTTAGCCCCTCTCTTCTTTGTAGTTCTCTCCCATTGGGAAGCTTTCCTGGCTTCCAGAATCAAGATCTTCCCTTCTTTTCCCATTTTCTCATATTTTTTTTCCTTCTTCGCTCGGGAGCTCCGTTTGTGCTCATGTATAGCTTGTTTTGGGATCTATTTTGAGGGGATTTTCTACCCTTTAGGGCGACCTCATTCCAATATGTACTGTGGAAGCAACCCCTTCAGTAAGAGAAATCATTGCCTTTTCCTATTGCTCAAGTCGCTCATGGACTATTTTGGTACCCGGTCGTAAAATGGCCATAAATTTTTGCTTCTACTCCATTTTGGTCAAAATTATATCAAAATCTTTGTATCTTTGAGCTCTATCCATTTATGTCTTTATTTCCATGTTCTGATTTGCTGAGAAAATGTTACAGTGTGCAGAACAGAGTAGACTTGGATTTGGGACAATTTTGGAGTCTGTTACTAAAATGGTCCTAACTTCTCATCTCTTGTTCCATTTTTCATGAACTATATGTCAACATTCTTGTCTTTTCAAACCCTACAACCATGCGTTCTTTGTTTTGGGTTTTGAGGGTCAAAGGAAGAGCTATTTCCATGCTATCAAAGCTATATTTTTATTTCCAAAATTGTGGGTTCTCTTGTGTTGAGCTTTATCAAGATGATGCGACCCAACAACCCCATACGTCAGAATGTGCCCTACCAATTCAGCCCCTTCACTTCCATCCATGTTCTTAGTATGAAAATTTTCTTCCAACAAAGGCTTGCTCTTACGTTTGGCGCCGAACGCTTGGCAAAAATCAATGCTTCCCCTCAACCTTTCCTCTTTCCCATGTTGAACTATGATCTCACCTTTGATGTTTATATCTTTATCTTGCTTTGATTCATCTATTTTCCTTTCCCTCTTATTCTTTTGACATTAAGAAGTGACTAGAATTAAGCCCCCAAATTCTATGTCACATCTTTTGGTGGAGACGCCAGGTAGGTTTTGCCTAGGATTTTCCTATCATAACCTCATGATCTCAGCTTGTTTACAAGCAAAGAATTTTTTCTTTGTGCTCATTTTTTGTGCAAGATGTACAACATTCCAGTGTTCCGTGGATCAAAAGGAGAAGACCCGAGGAGTTACCTTCGGGAATTCAATTGAGCATGCCACTTGACTAGTTGGTCTATGAAGGAACGTGCTGAGATACTTCTAGATTTCTTGGAGGGTGTGGCCTTAACTTGGTACGAGGCCTTGCCAAAAGATACCAAGGATGATTGGGGTGGAATTTCTATACCTACAACATTCCAGGTTATTCCTACAAAACTAGATGCTAGGGCTTACCCATTGATCTTGGGAAGGCCTTGGCTCTCTCAAGTGAAGGTAGTACATAAGTGGGAGACATGTGATCTTATTCTCCAAGGAGGGAATAGGAAGGTCTGCTACAACATCAAGAGTTGCCACAAGAAGGTGGTAAATTCCAGTTGAGAATTCAGAATGGGTTTCTCCAATGGTGGTTACTCCCAAGAAAGAAAAGAAATGGCATGTTTGTGTGGACTTTCGCCCTCTGAATGCATGCACAAAGAGGGATTATTTTCCTCTACCATTTCAGGATGAGATATTGGATCAAGTTGCAGGCCATGAAATATATTCAGTATGTGATGGGTACTCCGGATACTTCCAAATTCAGATTTGTGAGGAAGATCAAAGGAAGACTTCATTTGTTACACCATGGGGGGTGTATGCATATAGGGTGATGCCATTTGGTTTAACTAATGCGCCAACAACTTTCCAATGTTTCATGAGCCAGGTATTTGCACTCTACTTGGGAAAGTTCATAAGAGTGTTTCTGGATGATTTTTGCATTTATTCAAGCCATGTGGATCACTTGGAAAAGTTGAGGATTGCATTGAAAAGTATTGATGACACAAAAGGTTACCTTAATCCTGCAAAATGCCATTTGGTCAGGAAGAAGGTGGCTCTGTTAGGACATGTTACCTCAGAGGAAGGTATAGAAATGGATTCTAAGAAGGTACAAGCAATCATGGCCCTTCCACCTCCTAGTAATGTCAGAGAGGTGAGGGGCATTTTGGGTAAAACAAAGTATTACCAGCGCTTTGTTGATATGTTTTTTGAAAAGATGTATCCTATAAATTTATTGACAAAGAAAAATGCATCTTTCCAATGGGGAGCAGAGCAAGATGAGGCATTTTGTTTGCTTAAGGAATGCATGAGCCAAAGGCCAATTATGTAGCCTCCTAGGTGGGAGGATGATTTCTATGTGAATCCAAGTGTGCCAACTCATTCAGTGGGAGCTATACTACTTCAAAAGGGTGAGCAAGGATCCATGCAACTAGTGTATTATGCAACTCGGCAACTCACAGAGGCTGAGGAGAGGTACGGTGAAATGGAGAAAAAAGGTTTATCTTTGGTCTTTGCAGTGAAGAAGTTTAGGTCATACTTGCTGCCTCGTCCTTTTTTCTTCCTTACGTCTCAACTTGCTTTACAATTTTTGATTCGCAAACCCAATCTTGCTGGAAAGTTTGCTAAGTGGATTTGTGAGCTTTAAGAGTTCTCTTTCACTTTTATTACAGAAAGCACCACTAGAGCTTCTCTGGCAGATTTGCTTACAGGTAAGGAGAAAGAAGAAGTAACAAAGGCAAAGGAAGACTTAGATGAAGAGTTAGAGACCTCGCCAATAGCTTTCAAGCTGCATTTTGATGGAGCCTTTAGCCCTTCTAGGAAATGTGGGGCTAGGGGGATAATTCTTTATGATCCAGAAGGAAAAGAGGTATGGGCCAAGGGTAGGTAATTTCCTAAAGCAATATCAAATAATGTGGCTGAGTACAATGCATTGATCTGTGGATTAGAAGATTGCCTAAAGGAAGGAGTGAAAGAGGTAGAGGTTAAAGGAGACTCTCAACTGGTCATTAGACAAATGAAAGGTGTTTATAAGGCACAGAGTCCTAATCTACAAGATCTTTATAAAAGAGTGATGGAGTTAAAGGAAGCTTTTGAGTTTTGCAAGTTTGTGCATATTCAAAGAAAAGATAATCATCAAGCTGATGAGATGGCTACTAAAGCTATGGCTTCTTTCACTGAAGTTACTCTTGCATTGATAGATACAGGTTGGCGAGAGCTCCAAGATGTTCAATATTACTTGGATGAAGGACATTTTCCTCACGGATTGACCCCACAACAAAAGCAAAGGCTCACAAGGAAGGCTCTGCATATACCAGAGATTTTGTGGGCTTATAGAACAACTCATAAGCTCTCCCTTGGTTTCACACCTTTTCAGCTAGTTTATGGAGTGGAGGCCATCTTGCCAATAGAATTGGAAATCTCAAGCCTTCGCACGTCTTTTTCTTGATTGTGCAATGAAGAAGAAACACATGCCCAATGTCTAGTACCACTGGAGACCTTGGATGAGAAGCAGCTTCAAGCACTTCAACATTTGGAGGCAGCACAACAACGTCGCAAAGCAAGGCATGATACTCTTACCAAGAAGAAGAAGAAGCTAGAACACAAAGAAGGAAGCTTGGTCACGAAGTTTGATGGCCGTGTGGAGAAGCGACTAGACAAGAAACTCCTTCGGCACTGGAAGGTCTCTTCAAGGTGAAGAAAAAGTTCAAAAATAACACTTATCTTTTGGAAGATGCAAATGGTCAAGAGGTCCCTAGACGTGCCAATGAGTACCGGTTAAAAGTGTTTTATCCA
Source organism: Dipteris shenzhenensis (assembly GCF_047967505.1). Taxonomy (NCBI): domain Eukaryota; kingdom Viridiplantae; phylum Streptophyta; class Polypodiopsida; order Gleicheniales; family Dipteridaceae; genus Dipteris; species Dipteris shenzhenensis. The sequence goes on from NC_141600.1 coordinate 21,447,551, forward strand.
CGGATACCATGGCCAGTAGACCCCCATGCCAAGCACAGGGATCTGCTAGGGGGGGAAAGATGTGATAACAAAAAATGATATTTTGTTTTGAAACTTGTGGGAGGATTTGTGGGGCCTGCAAGGTGACAAAAGCTAGCCATGGAGACAAAGAACCAAGAAGCGTGATGGAGAAGTTGATGGCAGGAGACGGCTCTTTACGGCTACTCTCATTGCGGCTTGTCAATCTTTTGATGTCGACTACTTTATTTCATGTAATCATTAATGTGGGTTTGACACTAATTAGAATAATTAGTGAAAATGATTGCAAGTGATCATGAGCGGAGTGCATCATTGTAAATACCACAGGTATGAATTATAAATACCTTGATATAGGGATAGAATGGTTTGGGAGATATATTATTTGCTTTGTAATTGGGAAATAGAAATGAGTCATATATTTAGAGTGGGCCAAAAGCCTACATGGACTCAATAATGTACTAAAATATAATAGGGAGTGCACATGGAGAGAATGTGGAGGGCATGAGGAAAAGTGTGGAGGAGTGTGGAGTCAAAAGGAATCCTTCTAGAATTCTTGTGGGGAATGTGGAGGATGTTGACATATGGAAAAGAGGAGGGTCCTCTTAGGCTCCATGTGAGAGGACTATTGACTTTTCTACTCAAAAGGATAAAGAAGCATCTTGTGATGGGACACTTGTCAAAATCCTCCTTGACTTGCAATCCGAATATGTTAGTCTCTTATCATTCATGATATTTAATCATGATGCTACTCGATGCTTTCAATCTCGATGCATGGGGAAGGGCCCATTCCCTTGGGTTATAACTTTTTGGGAAAGGAAGCATGGCACCTTTGCACCCACACTATGTGTGGTTATCATACAAATGCGTTTCATTCTTCATCCTTTGTAGTCTTTTCTTTTTATAGATTTTAAATTCATTTTGTTTTGTATCTTGAGGTGCTCGCGAGAAGCGTATGCTATCATTTTCTAAACAAACCCCATGTTCGCTCCAGGATAATATCATCTCCTTGATTTATATAGCCAGGTATTTTCATCTTTTGACTTTCAATAATGTAATAAATTGCAATTTTCAAGCAAGGAAACATCAAATTGAAATAAAATTTTTATAAGGCATACACTAGCTATGCTTAATCAGTTTTGTTGCCAATTTATCTTGCTTTTCTAAATGGAAACATTAATTCCTATACTCATGTCTTGTGATAGGCTCATTGGACATACAGTTAGTATCATGAGGACGAGAGGATTATTGAGAAACCATGCCTAGCTACAAGTGGGACATTCAACAAAAATTAGAGCCATCAATAAAATAGCATGGATCTTTCTAAAAACAATGCGGAAAGATTGGAATAATGACTGCTTGCCATCGCATCAAGACGCTAGAATTATGTGCATCATGTGGAAAATGCAAGCCTGGGATTGGGAAAAGCAAGAAACGGGCAAGAAACTTATGCAGGACTTATGCAATCTGATAGTCTGCAACAGTTAGACTTAGTCCCTCCATGTATGCTTTGCAAGGCATGCATATCACATCCATTTTGAAACCTATACTGTTTTGTATGGGGCCAAGCCCTTCTTCGTGCAAACATATTGCAAATGCATATATTATTGGTATTAGATGTGAGTCTAAATATAACAAGAGTGATGCAGTCAACCACTCCCACCTACATTGAGGCAAGTGCAAAGTATCCTACCCATCAGTTATGATTTGCAAGGTCAAACCCGCAACTTAGAGGCCTCATCCAAGGCTAGGAATTGAACAATCATGATAAGTACAATCGAAAATTTGAATGACAAGCATATTTACCAAAGGCATTCGTTCATTCTCTCTTCTTAATTTATTAGCACTTCCCGTAGTAAAGGCACTAGTCATGAGTACTTGTACTCACCTGCTATAACACATTAATATAAATGCAAATATTTCATACATTAATCAATTCAAACTATTGTCTTATTGTCCTATTGTCCTATTGAGCTCCACTACTATTAACAATTAACAATTGTAAAAATTAAGCGCATTAACCTATGGTCTAAGAGGGCCATTACATTAATCGATCTTAACAACTTAGATTATGAACAATTAACAGGTCCGCTGAAATCACAAAACACTCCTGTATTTTATTAAAATCAAAAGGCCTTTGAGAGGCTACAACCACTACATTTCTTAACATATATGGATTCCGTTTTTGGATTTTGTGATCAGAGGAAAAAAATCTGGTAGATGCACGCCATTGTTGTTAGACGATTCACTCCCCTCTACACTTGCCACGGGTTCCTTGCCTAGGCGGTGCTTTAGAATAGATCCCCTACTTTCAACCGGGCTTGGAGAAAGTGGACTTTCATTAGCAAGCAGGAAATTGTCATTGCCCACATCAATTGCACGTCCTAATGCATTACTGGGAACTTCAATCGGTTCTGCTAGTCCATTTGTACGAAAAACGGTACAAGGAGAGGGGACTATGCCAAGGTCAAAAAATCTCTGTGCATTAAATCGGTTGATGTGGTGATTTAGTCGCGGCATGGTCATTGCAGATTTTGAGCAAAAGAAAATCGAATTGATATCACCAGGTGCTAAGGCATTTGGTGACACCACGGCCTTCGAGACACACTGCACTCTTCTTGCGTCCATTCCCTTTCCCTAATAGGGAATTACCCAACCTGCAGATGGATAGGCATGATTGAAGCATTTTCAAGAGACATTTGCTAAGCGGCATTTCAAGCCTACAACCCAATTTGAATTTCTAGAAAAGGAATGAACGATCAAACACGTTGACACTGCTTAGGCAAACACCATTTTTTATTGCGTCCCCTCCATACCTGATATACAACTCTATTCCTGTTTCTAAGTCTTCACGACTGACATTTTTCAACACACATTTGAAATGAGGCTGGCCATAGTCTTTTAGGCAATATCCTATCATCCCATGATAGGTATGAATATTTTGCTGCTTCAAACCACGATGCATTATCAAACCTCCTTCTGGCCCAAGATACTTCTAAAGTAGTTTGTTTACCATATGAATGCTTCGCGAGGAAACTTGGACAACCATTTGAAAGTGCAGATAAGACAATGCCCCTCCACATTCAACAGCGCATAAGCCAGACATGCAAGCCTCCTATAGAATTTTCTCTATCCTCACAAGCAGACCCACATCGACATCATTGCCTCCTACACCCACCGTAATACTCAACTTGAAAACTTTAGACTCCCCGCTTTTCTTGCCGCTAGACTTCGTAGACCTTCCCTTTGTCCTGCAAAGCTCAGCATATGTTGTCAGGCAATCAAAGTACACACTCTCAAAGAACATTGACTCACACTCAAACCACATCGACTCATGTCTCCTTCGAGCTTCTTCAGTATTCGGTCTGTCGTCCTCTTCCTCTGTGCCTGCGCCATAGCACCTCGCAAGCTTTTTGGCCTTCATCTTCGCTCCAATGGTTTATCAGCTCCACATCCGATTTATCGCCAGCGCTGGTTCCATCGTCGTCACTCAATACAGGCGTCCATGCAATCATCCATAACCTCGTTCCCTCCATAATCACCTTGGTCGTGGCTCGACACCAAATGATGGTTAAATCTCCATTCACCTCCAGATAACTCTAAACGTGGCATGCAATTACGACAAGTGTCCTTCCATGCATCCCTTCCCGTCACTCATCCCCCCCTCCCCCTCTCCTCCACGCAAAACACTCCCCCCCAACGAACAAATTAATTAATAGCATTTGGGGGTCCCTATTGAAATGATTTTTACTTCCTCAGGCAGCCTACATTTTTCAATGCCAGAAGCCATCATCTTAGGGGCTTAGCACATGGGAAGAAATAGGATGGGAATGGGAAAAGGTGGTCCCAAGTGGTCCCATGCATATTTCTATCCTATTCCCATCCCACCATGTGCTAACAAAAAAAGAACTAGGGATGGATTTAGGAGGAAGAGGACACATGGCATCATTTCATGTGTTTAGGAGGTGGGGACCACTTGGGGACAAGCATACATGTCATCCTTGCATGTTTTTGAATCCTTAAAAAAGGGGAATCTGTTCTGGCTGCCAGGGTCTAGAGGCCATGGTCTAGGATGGGAGAAAAAGTGGCTACTCCCATTCTAAATCCATCCTAGACCACTTGGTGTAGGATGGGAGTACAAAAAGATTCCCATCCTAAACCTATGCTAGCCCTATCCATGTGCTAAGGCCCTTAGTCAATATAGAGAGAGAGAGAGAGAGAAAGTAACGACTAGTTCACCAAGATGCCCATGATACGCTTCGGTACGAATTCAAATATTATTCTTTAGGGAACTTGGGAAGAGCCATGCACAGCCCAAAACGTGCATCGATAGTCTTTGCTGCCGCTGCAGCTTCATTGACCCTGGTCTTCGCGTCGTATTTCTACGTATCTACCTGGAGCCGCCAAAAATTCCGACGGCGCGGGCTCGCTAGAAATTCGGCGCAACATAAAAAAGGACTTGTAGAAGCGATTGGCAATACGCCCCTTATCAAAATCCAGAGTCTTTCTGAGGCTACGGGTTGTGAGGTACTTATTTTATTCTTATCTTGTCACCCAGAATTTTCACTTCTGGTCGAAGGCTGATTGAAGTGCTATCCTAAATGGGTCTACAGATTTTTGCAAAGGCAGAATTTCTTAATCCTGGAGGAAGCATAAAAGACAGGGTAGCCGTTCAAATAATTGAAGAGGTAACTGTGTATGAATGTATGTGTGTGTGTGAGAGAGAGAGAGAGAGAATTTTCACCCAAAAATAAAAGTGTATGAGAGAGAGAGAGAGAGAGAGAGAGAGAGAGAGAGAGAAGTTTTGTTTGGTCTATAGAGACCAAGTGTGGGCAGAATTTGTCAATAGCCATTCAAATAGTTGAAGAGGTAAATCTTGGTGGGGGGAGAGGGATAAAGATAAAGAAAGAAAGGAAGGTACGAAAGACCAAAAAGCCCTATGAGACCAAAACACCACATGTAGGGCGTCTAGTACACCCCCTAAACTGCAAAGAACATAAATGAAACAACTGAAGTATCTGAGGTATAATGCTGAAATGCTGGAAACACTGAAGTTACTGAGAATACACTGGTATTCTAGCCCTGAACAGTGTGTAGCATCTACTGGGCTCTGATATCTCTGAAAGATGTCTGAAATCTACAACTGTTGCCGAGGATCCCAACTGAAGTCCCAGTGCCTCTCGAGCGTGTTTGAGATCTGTATTGCTACCCTTTGGCTTGCTTTCTTTAGGTTTGACTCTTAGACGGCAAGGAGATGGTGGCCGCTTTGGCGTGTAGAGGAGCTAGCTTGGGATCCTACACAACAATTTCAGCCCAGAGAGTTCGGAGATCGAGGAGATCGTGTCCCTCGCCACAGCGTGCGACAGCTCGACAGACAAATACGAGATATTTTCACAGCTCACTAGAGAGCCATCATTATGCCAAGCGTAGGTTTCTGCTCCTAGATTGACTTGATTCAGTTTGTACTTGATTGATTATGATTTTGCTAGCATAGATTAGTAGGACCCTAGCGTGCCCTTTGCTCCAGCCCACTGAGGCGTGTATGAGTCTACTTTTTTGTGCACTTTGTCCCATAGGCCCACGAGGCCTCCTGCGGACGTTAATACATCTCTCTCTCTCTCTCTCCCATCTTTATTTTCATTGTTTTTTAGATAAAAAATTTGTGGGATTGGGATCCATTCTTGGTTTATTATGGTATGTGTTAATTGCAACAAATTTTCTGAGTTCTAACAGAAACTAGGAGCTAATGCCTTACTACTATACAGTATCTCCCTCTATAATCCACCTAGCCTCTCTTCAACCGACATGCTCCCCAATGTCTACATCCCAGAGTCCCCTTCAGGCTCACTCTCTCTCCACGTTCCTTATCCTCAAACATTTTCTTTTTTTCATTTACACCCTTACTTGGATTCTTATAAACCGACTACGCTGCGCCACACACACATGACCACACTCAACACCTTTAATTACATGTCTCCCAGTAGACATCTTCGATCTTCGGGAATTTTTTTGCATCCTGAAGATTACGGAGTTCCCCATTTTCCTGTGGACCCTATGGCGAAGTATGGGTTACATCCTCACACATTAGAAGACCGTTTTGCATAAATTAAATTTCATCATAACATATTCCCCCCCGACTGCCAAGTACGGGGACATGCTTTGCAGAGGGAAGTAGAAAATGTTGCTGAGCTAGCCACACCTCCATGCGCAATCCCCGCGCTCCCCCGCTCTTCCCCGTGCACGCATTTAACTGGCTATGCATATTTCTGCCTCTAAAGTCTCCTTCCATTAAGCTCCTTCCATTTGTATAGGCCTTCAGCATCACATAAGCTCTTGCCACTTTACCAAAAACTTCTTATCAAGCCAATGATTAAGCCGGATGCCATACTTTAGAACCAAATCTCCCTCCTCATAACTTTCTGAAAAAACCTTGTCATCTACTTTGGCTTTCATGATCCTTTGTTCCTCTTCACTTGAAATTAAGGCTTCCTGTCTTTGCTTATAAAGCTTTTTCAAAATAACTAATGCTGCTGCACATGCTTTGCCACATCTGAGTTAGGCGCCACTGCTATCCTCAAAGAAGGTGATTCCAATTCAATTGGCAAGCCCTTAAAGCTGCAGGCAGCCACTTCTCCCATTCATTTTTACTCTTCTCAATCATTTTGCAATGATGTTGCATAGTATTCCCTTGTATAGTATGCTGGTATCTATGCTTATTGAAAGTTTGGACAGCAAGATCTACAAAATCTTCCCTTTGAACACGGGCCATGATCCATTACAATCTCGAGTGGGCTTCCAAACCATCCAAGAAGTTGGCCATTGTCTTGGCATTACAGTTTGCCACCTCTTAGCTTCAGCCCACCGGGTAACATAATATGTAGCTATTATGATTATTTCCCATGACGGGAGTGTGATAGTGGTCCCACAAAATTCAGTCCCCACTTTTCAAAAGGGCCTAATGCAAGAGTAATTGTAGTGGGCCCATCTTTAGCTTTCTTGTGCCAAAAGCCTGGTAGATATGGCAGGTGGTACACCATTCTTGAAAATCTTTATGCATAGCAGCTATTGCCAAAAGCTATTCTCATGTGCGAAATGGCTGACTTTCATATCTTCATCACAGGCCTCTATTACTCTTTGTGCTTTTGCTTTTCCAATCACTCCTTACAGCACCAGTCTTCCCATTCTGTACAATGTATCCCCCAATAGCCTATGCTTCACAAGTAATTTTTTTCTGTTCTTGTTTACTCATCTTCTCAGTAAAGCTGGAGGATGTGATGGACAACAATGGAGGATACTCATACCAGTAGATGGAGAGGAGCTCAAAGCATGGGAAGATAGAGATGCCCATGCCCTGGCAGTGATCATAGGGACTATGGCGGACATTGTGCTTCCTCACATCCAGATGACTGACACGTCAGTAGAGGCGTGGGCCATTCTGAAGGATCTGTATGAGACAGATAATACATCCTGGATCTTGCTTCTTCAGCATCAGCTCTACAACTTGGATATGGATGAGGGAGATTCGGTACATGACCGCTTGACGAAGGTCAAGGTGGTGAAGGATCAACTAGCATCGGTTGGTCAGAAGGTAGACTCTGACTAGTTGGTCTTTATGGTACTTTGGAGGCTACCATGGAGTTTTAAAAGCTTCATTACAACTGTGATAGAAGGACAGAGGACCAAACCTCTGACTTTTGAGGTGTTGGGTCCGTTATTGCTCCAGGAAGAAGTTTGGTTGAGAAGCTCTTCATCGATGACAACAACGACAAGGCATTGCTGGCAAAGGAAAGGGCAAGCCTAATGGTGGCAAGCCCAGGAAGGATGACTTTGGAGATGACGAGGACATTTCCAAGAAGAGGAAGCAAAATAAAAAGTGTTTCTATTTTGACATGTCGGGCCATTTGCGAAGGATTGCAGAAAGAAGAAGGCGGATCAGAAGAACACAAAGACATAGATTCAAATGGTGACACAAAGGCCAAAGCTAATGTGGCAATCAGAGAACTGTTCTTGGTGACAACTCCATGTGGTATTGAGGTAAGATATGCCAACCTAGAAGCCACAATGAAGATATCTTGACATTCAGATGTGGGCTGACTGGGAGTCAAACACCTTTGTGAAGGTGGAAGACAGAATGGAGTGTTGGGAAGCTCCTAGGTGTTTGGCTGTTGATACTGACATGAGGGTGGATTCCATGGAGTGCCCTAGGGTTTCATGTTCAGATGGCTGATGTAATTCATACACCCCCTCTCACCGACACATCTCGGCCCAATGCCAACATGTCAATGACGTTGCCCCTCCATCTCCCCTGATCCTGTGGCACAATCCGGTGTCGATTCCGGTTCCTAGCTTTTCAACCAGTGGCTCTTGCTCCTCCAGGTCCGGTCCTACACAAGCAAATCATCCTGGTACACAGGTCCATCCACGGTAGCACCAGATGGCACCACCACCGTCAGTTGCATTCCTGCCTTCGAACTCGAGCAATCCAGATGCCATGATCTTCCAATTGTCCCTCTCATAATGATTGAACAACCTGGAGTCTTTCAGGCACCATGTTCTCAAGGTCTGTTTCAACCCGTCCTTCCTTTGGCAAGGTCCGTAACAAAAGAACCATCTCGAGAAATGAAATCCCAAGAATATCTCCAGATAACCTGGACCACGAACTCTCATTGAGCTCTCAAGCAAGTCTTCCCATTTTTCCTTTGAAGAAGGCCCATTCCTTCCAGTCTCGCATTACCTGAGAGATTTGAAGAGCAGATTCTCTCCACAGCATGCTATAAAGGCTGAATTGAATAACATCAAGTACATACGAGACTATCATACTACCTGTGCGCTTGCTCTGAAAGCAATCCATGTACCTCATGGAGGCACATACCAATAACTTGTGTAATCCTGTACTGCCCCCTTCTAAATTACAGCAGCCATCTGAACATGAAACCCTAGGGAACTCCATGGAATCCACCCTCGTGCCAGTATCAACAACCACACACCTGGAAGATTCCAAGCACTCCATGCTGTCTTTCACCTTCACAAAGGTCTCTGACTCCCCGTTGGCCCACATCTGAATGTTAGACATCTTCATTGTGGCTTCTAGGTTGGCATATCTTACCTCAGTAACACATGGAGGTGTCACCAAGAATAGTTCTCCGATTGCCACATCTGGCCGACCCAAACAGGCCGACTAGGGCCTCCAAACAGGCCCAAAACCTGCTCCACATCTGCGCCTGCACATCCTGCCATAACTGCACCTCTGCCAGGCCCTTTTCAACGTCGTACAAAGCCGTACACCCTATAGATGTTAGCGCCATGTGATCACCTCTTATTCCAGGTTCCTTGTGCTGGCTACTGCTTCGCCTTTTGCTGCTGCAGATCCATCCTAGCTCTAGGTACCCTCCATCTCTTTGATTCTTGCCCACATGGCAGCCATGCTGCTGCTCATGTGTCAGTCTCTCAAACCCTAGGTTCACCCCTCCCATGTGGGGGCTTACAGATGGGGAGGGGACCTTTCCAACACCCCCTCTCACCGACACATCCAGGCCCAATGCCAACACATCGATGATGATTCTCCAGTAACTCCCTGGTTGTCCTTTGGAACTTTTCGATGTCGAAATCTTTTCTTGGCTTTTCATTCAGTGGCTCCTGCTACACCAGGTATGGTTCCGCTTCCGCATACCATCTTGGCACACAGGTCCATCTTTGGTAGCACCTCCTGGCACCACCTCCTTCAGTCATGTTCCTGCCTTCGAACTCGAGCAATCCAGCCGTCACGATCTTCCAGTTATCCCCCTCATAATGAGTGAACAATGTGGAGTCTTCCAGGCACCATGCTTTGAGGGTCTGTTTCAACCCGTCCTTCCTTTGGCAAGGTTTGCAACGAATGAATATCTCTAGACCATGAACTCTCTCTGAGTTCTCAAGCAGGTACTCTTCTAGCTTCAGTACTGTTTGTGCATCACCTTCTAGCAATCTGCGTCCGAGATTTGAAGAAGCACCAATACTTCCCCTTCTGTCTTCAAAGAAGGCCCATTCCTTCCAATCTCGTATCACCTGAGACAAATGAAGAGCTGAGTCTCTATCCTGTACAGTCCCCTTTCTGAAGTACAGCATCCATCTGACCATGAGACCCCAGGGCCCTCCATGGGAATCCACCCTTGTGTTAGTGTCAACAGCCACACACCTGGAAGGTACCAAGCGCTCCATGCTATCCTTCACCTTCACAAAGGCATTTGACTCTTCGTCGACCCACATCTCTATGTCAGACATCCTCACTGTGGTTTCTTGGTTAACATATCTGACCTCGGTAACACTCGGTGATGTCACGTGGAACAACTCTTCGATTACCACATTTGCTTTGGCCTTTGTATCTCCCTCTAAATCTGAGTCGGACTCCTTCCTTTTGTTTTTCCGATCCGCCTTCTTCTTTCTGCAGTCTTTTGCAAAATGTCCTGGCGTATCACAGTAGAAGCACTTCTTCTTCTGCTTCCTCTTGGAAGTATCCTTGTCATTAGAGTCGTCTTTCTTGGACTTGCCACCGTTAGGCTTGCCCTTACCTTTGCTAGCGTAGTCCTTTGCCAGCAACGCCTTGTCGTCTTTATCGTCGTTTAGAGCTTGTCCCTAGCTTCCTCCTGTACCCAACTAACGTCAGAGCCTCCACTCCCGTTGTCAGTTTCCATAGCTTCCGAGCCACTAAATGACTCCGTTGCTTCACTTTCCGTCCAGTTTCTCAGACTCTCTGAAGTTAGGGATAGTGAATGAGAGAAAACTGGGAGAGGAGGAAGGGAGAGCAGGGGCTGAAGAGGCTGTAGCGGTCGACATCTCTGCTGTTATACCATACTGCAAAGTCAACCAAACTCAAATTTCAGTAGACTAGAACTGTGAACGCACTTGACTGAACCCGAGTCACCCTCCTTCTCGCAAGGGCATTGTCCTCCAGTCGTGGAAGTCGATTCCCAAGAGCTTCTGAATCAAGCTCTTCCTTTAGCAAGGTCCCTGCCTTTAGGCTCCTACACCTGTGAGGCTCCTACTTGGGCTTTGATACCATGTTAGAAATGACCCAATAGAGGGTACGCACAACGGAAGATTGAGAGTAATGCCCAGGAGCTCACAAAGTGTGGTGTGGGGTGTGGAATCATAGACTTCTTAAACTTATGTGCATAGATGTACAAGCCAGTAAATAGACAATGCTCAGAGACAAATATAGAAGCAACACTTTATATTTCTGTCCGTCCTCAAAGTAGGACAGGACACAATACCAATAGGTTCTCCTACTAGATGCCAAGCACTTCTAGATCTCTCCCATGGTCTCCACCTCGAGCATATGTAGACTCTCTGTCTAGATCCCTGCCACCTTGCTGTCCGGAAGCCAGCCTAGGTGGGCAGCACCTTTAGCTTAGTCTGCAGCTTGTTCTGGGTCACCTTCACCTCCTGAATGTAGAGACATTTGACCTCATAACACATCACTTGGAGCAGCCCTCAACCAGCAGATAGGAGCAGCAGGACCTACCTTGGGCCTCTCCTTTTATAGGGCACAAGGCCTGCCCCAAAAAACCGAACAGCAGCCTCCATCTGGCCAACTCAAACAGGCCGACCAGGCTGCTATAAAACTGCCCTAAAAGGGCTCTCATAACCAGGGCCCCTGACCCACAAAACTAGGGCTTTGGCCCTCACTTCAAGGCAGGGTCCCAGCCCCTATGCAGACCTGCCTGGCTGTCCCATATGTTAGAAATGACCCAACAGAGGGTACACACAGCAGAAGACTGATAGTAATGCCCAGGAGCTCACACAATGTGATGTGTGGGGTGGAATCACAAACTTCTTAACTTATGTGCATAGATGTGCAAGCCAGTAAATAGACAATGCTCAGAAACAAATATAGAAGCAACTCTTTATATTTCCGTCCGTCCACAAAGTAGGACAGGATACAATACCAAAAAGGTTCTCCTACTAGATGCCAAGCACTTCTAGATCTCTGAGCCTGCGTGCTCCACCTCGAGCATATGTAGACTCTCTATCTAGATCCCTTCCACCTTGCTGTCCGGAAGCCAGCCTAGGTGGGCAGCACCTTGAGCTCATTCTGCAGCCCTATGTCAGCCTCCTCCTCCTCCTGTGTGTAGGTCCAAGGGTGGGCTTGCTGCTGCTGCTGTCTGCTCCCCAACTGCTTCTCCAAGTGATATTGAATGAGGGCATGGAAGCCCTCCTTTTATAGGGCACAAGGCCCCCTTGAATGAACCGACCAGCCAGCCTCATCCTGGCCAAACAGTCTGCTTGCTGGCCGACCTGGTTGGCTGGTCCAACCAGCCCTTTATAAGGGCCTTTGGCAGCCCCTTTTGGGCTGCTGCCTTTGCCCATTCCTGCGCCTATTGCATGCCTGTTTGCAGGCCTTATGCCTGCCCATAGACCCCTGCCATGCAGCCGTACTGCAGCCGTATAGTTGCACCACTTGTCCGCCACTATTCGGGGCCTGTTCCAGCCCGTACAGACAGCCCTTGAGGCGCCTTTGACAGGCTGATGTGCTGTCCTTTCCCTGTGAGGTGTTGCCCATGTGGCAGCCCCCTCCCTTATCTTTTCTGCCTAGGTTCACCCCCCCCAATGCTCTCCTCATATGGGGGCTTACAGATGGGGAGGTGACCATTCCAACACCATATGGGCTATAAATATGCCCTCCGAGGGTCAGTCCCTTGCAGCCCTCTTTGCTGCTGCTCCTGCTCTGCTGGGTGCCCATTCTCCAGCCCTAACTAGGGCCTCCAAACAGGCCCAAAACCTGCTCCACATCTGCGCCTGCACATCCCGCCATAACTGCACCTCTGCCAGGCCCTTTTTCAGCGCCATACAAAGATGTACACCTTGTAGATGTAAGTGCCATGTGATCACCTCTTATTCCGGGTTCCTTGTGCTGGCTACTGCTTTGCCTTTTGCTGTTGCAGATCCATCCTAGCTCCGGGTACCCTCCATCTCTTTGCCCACATGGCAGCCATGCTGCTGTTCATGTGTCTGTCTCTCAAACCCTAGGTTCAGCCCCCCCATGCTCTCCTCATATGAGGGCTTACAGATGGGGAGGTGACCTTTCCAACACAAGGTCCCTGCCTTCAGGCTCCCACACTTATGAGCCTCCTTTTTGGGCTCTGATATCATGTTAGAAATCGACCAATAGTGGGTACAACGGAAGACTGATAGAATAGCCCAGGAGCTCAAACAGTGTGTGTGGGGAGTGGAATCACAAACTTCTTAACTTATGTGCTTCAAATAGATGTGCAGACTCATCAATAGACAATGATCCATCCAGATATAGAAGCTACCAAAGAATATATATCTGTCCAAAGCTATGGACACAATACAAAGAGAGAGAGATCCAAAGTCCCACCAAAGCGTGGTCCTTTGATCTTACCGCCACGTACTTCTACTATCTACCGAATATCTCTAGAACTTGAGCCCACGTGCTCCCCACCTCGAGCGTAAGTAGACTCTGCATCCTTTGACCTCCGCTACTTACTGCCCTAGGAGACAGCCAAGGTACCAGCCCTCTTGAGCTCAGTCTGCAGCAACTCTTGCCCTTGCTTTGCCTCCTGGATGTAGGCCCAAAGGTGGGGCTTGTGCTGCTCCTTCTGCTCCTAGATTTGCTGGAGTGCTGGATGCAAAACTGAGGCACAATGGCCTCCCTTATATAGGGCCCAAGGCCCCTCAACAATATTGACTGGCAGCCCCTTTACTGGCCGACTCAGTCTGCCCATAGCCGACTGGAACAGGTCCTCAAACCGCCCCCCAGAGCTCCTATAAGTGGGGGCCGAGCTTGCCTAGTTGTGTGTGCCTGGTCCCCCCTTTAACGGTAGGCTTGACCAGCCCTAACGAGCCGACCTGCTGGTCAGTCTGGTTGGCTGGCTCTCCTGCCCTATTTAAGGGCTCATGCCATGCCCTCTTTGGTGCTGCTGCCAGGTCCTCCTGGCCCCTAACCTGCCCATAGGCCAGCTCATCCCAGGCGCTTCTGGCCCTTACCTGCTGCTCCAGATCTGCCCCTTTTCAAACCAGCTCCATGCTTTGTACTTGGCACCATCTGTTGCAGTCTTTTTCTTTTGTGAGGTGCTGCCCATGTGGCAGCCCCCCCTCTCTCTCTTCTTTGGGCATCTTCTGCCCTAGGTCTCCCTCCTACACACTCTCCTCATTTGGGGGCTTACAGATGGGGAGGTGACCTAACCAACATTCCCAGTGACAAGAGAGAACTGAAATTCCTGCAACTTTGCCAACTACTTAGCAAATCTTCCCCTGGGGTTAGGCTTCATTATGAGACACTGTATGATTACTGAATCTGCCGAAAAGACAAAGGGCTTTCTGAATCTGGACTTGCGTATAGCAAACAATGACAGCCCCTGCTTCTTGATTTCTGAATAGCTTCTCTCAGGAGCCACCATACGATGTCTAGCATAATATATAGGCTGCATATACCCTTACTCTCCTTTCTGTAATAAGATCACAGCTATGGCATCCTGAGATACAATGATACTGAAGAAGAAATCTTTCTTCCAAGACGGGCCCTCTCTATAACATCTCTTTCACTTTCTTCAGACGTCTTTTGGGTCTGTGCTGTCCACACAAACTCAGTCCCCTTTGTTGTTTAGGTGATGCAAGGGATGAAGTGCCTGAGCCAGCTTCTACAAAGACCTTCATAATATGTTGACCTTCTGCAAAAAAGTCTTCAATTCTTTGGTTGTTTTTGGTCCTGGCTTTGCCTTTATTGTTGAGACCTCCTCGGGGTCCATCTCAATCCCCTTTGACTGAAATTATGTACCCTATTTTCTGCTATATGACTTTTACTGGGGTTTTATTTTCCTTGACCATCATCTTCTCTTTTTCCAGTTGTTCTCCAACGGAACTGTAGATGCAAAAGGCATCTATAAGGATCCATATGAGCCTCCCCAAATAAGGTTCGAACACCTCACATGAAAGGTGGCTGGCGCATTAACTGAACCAAGAGCATTTTCTTCTGATCTTCCTCTGCAGAATCGGGTAATTGTTGGAAAGGTCACCTCCCCATCTGTAAGTCCCCATATGAGGAGAGCATGGGGGCGATGGACCTGGGAACTGATGGAAGGCCACATAGGCAGCACTATGGCTGCCATGGAGCCGGAGATCAGAGAGAAAAAGGAAAGTACCTGGACTCATCAAAGTGGCTGCAACACATGGCATCAAGACCATGGCAGATGGCGATGCATACATGGCATGGATCTGGCCTGGAAGAGGCAGATCTGGAGCAGCGTAAGATGGCAGGGTATCCCGGGGTACAGGCGCCTACATGGTGAGCTATCTGGTGAGGCGTGTGGGTAGGTACATGGCCTGGAACATACCCTAAAGATGGCGCAGGAATATGGCAGGACAGATCCACAAAGAGGTTGGCCAACAGTAGGGCTGGTTGGGGCTGGTTGAGCCAGCCAACCAGGCCTTGGTTAGGCTGGTCAAAAGGGCTGGGCCCCTGCCTGGAACAAAGGCTGCAAAGGGCCTAGTAAAGACCCTTATATAGGGCCCTGGTTGGGCTGGTAGGGGCAGCCAACCAGGTTGGTTTTCAGCCAGACTGAGTCGGCCAAAATAGGGCTGACCAGTCGGCTATTTAGAGGCCCCTAGAGGCCTATAAAAGGGCCCCCTTGGGGGTCATTCAATCATCCAGCAGTCAGCAAGAGTGGGCAGACAGGAGCAGCCAACCTCTCCCTTGGGCCTCAACACTAGAGGTGAAGGTGAGCTAGAGGTGTGCTGCGGACTGAGTTCACAGCTTAGGCTGTCTATCAGGGCAGCAAGGAGCTGATATTTGGATGGAGAGTCTACATACGCTCGAGGTGGAGCACATGGGATCAAGTCTAGAGATATCCGGCAGATAGTAGAAGTACGTGGTGGTAAGATTTGAAAGGACCACGCTTTGGTGGGACTTTGGATCTATCTCTCTTTTGTTGTGTCCATAGTTTTGGACGGAAATATCTTGTTTTGTTAGCTTCTATATCTGGCTGGATTATTGTCTATCGATTAGTCTGCACATCTATTTGATGCAGATAAGTTAAAGAAGTTTGTGATTCCACTCCCCACACAGTGTGTGAGCTCCTGGGTGTTGGGGTAAAGGCACATTGCCACCCTTTAAAAGTTATGACCCCTATGATTGTCTTAAGACAGTCATAGGGTGAATCCCTAATCCTAATAAAACCTTTGAGTTTGTGGTGTGGCTCAACACATTTTACACACCCACACTTCTTGTGTCTCCCTCTCCTAACGTTCCACCCCTCTCTCTTTCCCTCACAAGTGGTATCAGAGCCACCCTCTCCCTCTCACTCCGGTCTACCCCTCCCTCTACCCCTCCCTCTCCCCTCGGGCCTCGTGCCCTCAGCAGCGATCAGGGCGCGGCAGCAGCGAGCAGGGCAGCAGGGCGCAGCCACGCGCAGCAGGCGCGCAAGCAGCCATAGCTGCAGCAGTAGCTAGCTGCTGCTAGCTGCTACCAGCAGCCAGGCGGCCGCAGCCTACCAGGTGGCCGCAGCCAGTCGACCGGCTGCAAGGCAGCAGCCGCGACTAGTCGTACAGCCAGCCGTACCGGCTGTACGGATGCCGCGACAGGTACAGCCGGCCGTGTAGCTGTTAGCTGTCGGGCAGCAGCAGCCGGCTGCACACAGGCAGCCGACCTCCATCAGCGGGCGAGGACGCGTGCAAGTACAGGTACAGCCGTACCGGCTGTACCCTCAGCCAGACCTTCGACATTTTTTTTTGGGGATCCGTGCCCTCGCAGGTACAGGGTACAGCAGGTACCCTGCGCAGGTACAGAAGGTACAGCAGGCACATATTTTTTTTTGTGGAAGAAGGAAAAGAGTGAGAGCACTCTGCCCTTTTGCGTGGTACTTGCAAGTACACGCAGGTACACAAGTACAACGAGGTTTTTTTTAATGCATTCCCAGAATTTTTCAGTTCTAAAACTGTGTGTTTGAGGTACAGCAAGTACACTCGTGTCCCTCGTGCTTGAGGTGACTAGTGCCACAGTGTGTGGTGGTTGCACAGTTATTTTGTTTCGGGAAGGTAAGATGCCTTAATTTGCAGAGGGCTTTTATGCTTTTGCTGAGTGCAAATCTCAATTTTCGGGTGACAATTTCATAGGGCTTTTGCCTGGAAGTGTATGCAGTGTATGCCTTGAGGCAGTGTGGAGCCAGGGTGCCCACATTGGTCTCGTTTTCCGCAGTGTATCAGTGACATTTCTTTGCAGGTCACAATTTGTGTACGACACTTTGAAAATCTCAGCTGAGCCACGCTTGGCCAGGGCGCATCGAGTTTACTCGGTCCCTAACTGTCCATCGTTGATAGTGCTCAAAAGATTTTCTCTTCAGTGTTTGTAGGTTGGGATCTGTGTTGTTACTGTGTACACAGGGCAGTTTATGCATTACTTTGTCAGGTGAAAGTGCCAGGAGAGCGCTGTATTTTGTATGCTACCTCAGTGTTGAGGGTGTTTATCACTTGGTACAAGTATCAAATCAAGGGGCTTTTGCCCAGATTTTGCTTGTGAGCACTTGAGTTACTGTTTGAGAACTTCAGATGCCTTTTATCCCCTTGGCAGAAGGGTGATTGCTTGGGATTTGTCCCATACTTTGTTGCAGGTTTGTGACAGGCTGAGGTGTTTGGAGCCTTTTTCAGTTGACAATACAGTGTATGACAAGTGGTTTATGCATATAAAATCAGTGCAATACCTCATCTGAGGTGGGAGAAGTGATCAGGACATCAGTGTTTTGTGTTTCGTCAGATGATGATGCACTTGTAAAGCACTTGTGGAACATTTATGCCTATTTGAGCACGGTACAGTGTGTCAGAAGGTACAGTGACTGGAGGGAAAATTTTCTGTTTTGCTGCAGGATTTTTTGACAGTAAAAAACAGCGCTATTGTGAGTGCTCTTGGCTCTTGATAGAGCAGGTTTTCTGAGAAATCAGAATTTTATTTAGTCATTTTTTGACTTACAGGGAGTCAGGCACTTTCCTTGTTTGATATGGCATGAGGGGGAAGTGAATCCTCAATACTGAACATAAAGAAATTGGAAGGGGCACACAATTATGCATTATGGGCAGAACAGTGTTTGAATGTACTTCTGCTAAAGAAGATTTCTAAGCCCATAAGGGTGAAGAGTGTCAAGCCATCTGGGATGGCAGATGATGAGTGGGAGGAGCTTGATTTGTCCGCAAGGGCGGCTATCATGCTTACTCTCACTGATTCTCTTGTGTTAAATGTTCAGGCAGAAAAGACCTCTTATGGCCTATGGCAGAGGCTAGAAGAGTTGTATGCCCAAAAGAGCTCAGCCAGTAAGGTTTATTGGTTGAAGAAGCTTGTCGACCTTCGCATGAAGGAAGGTACAGCTATGACCTCACACTTGAGTGAGTTCAATGCCATCTTTACACAGCTTATTGCACAGGGATTGAACCTTGATGAGGAGTTCAAGGCTACTTTCTTGTTGTGTACCCTCCCTGAGAGTTGGGACACTTTCAAGACCACTCTGTCAAATTCAAATGTCACTCTTATGTATGCTGATGTGGAGAGCTCTCTTCTCATGGAGGAGATGAGCAGGAAGAATAATATGGGCAGCAAGTCTTCCAATGCTTTGCAGGTACAGGAAAGAGGTAGGACTCAGCAGAAAGAGAGATCTGCTAGCAAGTCCAAATCCCGCAGTCATTCCCGTGGCAAAAAGGATATTGAATGCTTTTACTGTGGCAAGAAGGGACATGTGAAGTCTAAGTGCTTCAAGTTTATACGGGATCAGAAAGCCAAGAAGGCTGAGACAAAGGATGCAGGCAGTGGAAGCAAAGGCAAAGGCAAGGCCAAGACAGATGACTTGGATGCAGTGAATGTTGCAGCAGAGGACAGTGACAGTGACAGACACAATGTATTATGTTCTCCTGCTGTAATTGCACATACATTGGTTGTTGATGGCCATGACATGCACACCTGGCTCTTGGATTCAGGTGCTTCTTTTCATGTTACGCCTCATAGGGAGTGGTTTACTTCCTACACAGGTACTCATGGAGTTGTTCACCTTGGGAACAACTATGCATGTCAGATTGCAGGGATTGACAGTATACAGATAGTATTCCCTGACGGACGCATATTTATGCTTGATGGTGTTCGCCATATGGTGTTCGCCATGTGCCGCAAATCAAGAAAAATCTGATTAGCACTGGCTTGTTGGATGACAGTGGTTATCACACCACATTTGGGGATTCCAAATGGGTGATTACTGATGGCCAGGTTGTAGTGGCTGAGGGTTATAAGAGTGATACCTTGTACCCTCTTTATGTTTCCAGTGTAGGTAATTATGTTGTTGCCATAAGAGCTGCCAAAGGTTTCATTGTGGCATAGCCGGTTGGGACACATGTCCGTTAAAGGAATGCAAGAACTGTCACGTTTGGGTTATCTGCCGTCTCTTTCATTTTCAGATTTGCCTACTTGTGATCATTGCATTTTTGGAAAGCATTCTATGACTCCTCATAAGAGGAGAACTCCCCAGAATAGAGCACCGCTTGATCTAGTGCACACTGATTTGTGTGAGATGCCAGAGCTATCACTAGGGGGTGCAAAGTATTTCATTACTTTTATTGATGATGCCACACGCAAAGTGTGGGTCTATTTCTTGAAGCATAAGAGCGATGCCTTGGATGCTTTCAAGAAGTTTGTCGCTCAGGTTGAGAATCGGACAGGACGCAGGCTGAAATGCCTCAGATCCGATAATGGGGGTGAGTATGTGTCACATGCTTTTGTACAGTTATGCGAAGCTAAGGGCATTAAACAGGAACTCACAGCCCCTCATAATGCATCTCAAAATGGTGTGAGTGAGCGGATGAATCGAACTATTCAGGAGAAAGTTCGATGTATGTTGTCTTATGCTGCATTGCCCCATGGCTTTTGGGCAGAAGCCGTGCAAACAGCAGTTCATATAATTAACAGGTCGCCGAACAAGGCTTTGGAGTTGAAAGTGCCAGAGGAGGTGTGGTCTGGCAAGCCACCTTCATATAAGCACTTACGTGTGTTTGGCTGCGAGTGCTTTGCTCATGTACGCAAAGAACTGCGCACCAAACTGGAGCCAAAGTCTTTCAGATGCATCTTCATGGGTTACGGTGACGAAGGTGAAATGGGGTACCGGTTATGGGATCCTGTCAAACAGAAGATTATACGCAGCAATGACGTCATCTTTAAAGAGGATTGTGTACACAGAGAACCCGTGCAACTTGTGGAATACAGGAGGGTTGTTTATGATGATGTCGGACAGCAAAGAATGCCCATTAATATGCAGTAGCAGGCTGCTGTAAATAACCCTGTTCAAGAGGGTATACAGGCTGAAAATCAGCCAGACAATTTTGCCAATGATGCACCACTGGATATGCCAGCAAATGGCGCTGTAGGACAGCCAAATATGGTGGTACAGCCACCCGTCATGCATGATGAACAGGCTAGACAGCAGCCTAATGCGGAGCATTTTGTTAGGAGGAGCACCCGTGTACAACGGCCTCCTGACAGGTTTGTTCCAGGAGCCAATAATGTGGCTGATTTTATCATGCTGACAGATTGTGGTGAGCCTTCCAGCTTCAAGGAAGCTATGGGAAGAACAGAGAAAAGGAAGTGGGAGAAAGCCATGCAGTCAGAAATGGACTCCTTACTTCATAATGATACATGGGACTTGGTGCAGCTACCTGCAGGCAGAAAGGTTTTGCCATGCAAGTGGGTTTACAAAGTCAAAGTGGATTCAAATGCTTTACCGAGGTATAAGGCCAGATTGGTTGCCAAGGGATTTAAGCAGGAGAAGGGCATTGACTTTGATGAGATCTTTTCCCGTGTAGTCAAGATGACTACCTTGAGAGCAGTGTTAGCTCTTGTTGCTCATGAGGACATGGATTTATGTCAGATGGATGTGAAGACTGCTTTTCTTCACGGAGATCTCCATGATGAGATCTACATGAGTCAGCCAGAGGGATATGCTGTTAAAGGGAAAGAGCAGCTTGTATGTAAGCTCAAGAGGAGCTTGTATGGACTCAAGCAGGCGCCAAGAGAATGGTACAAGAAGTTTGATGCCTTCATGCAGTCCCAAAAGTATCATAGGTGTGAGACCGATCACTGCTTGTACACCAAACGCGCAAAGGATGGCAGTTTGATGCTACTCATTCTATATGTGGATGACATGCTGATTGCTAGCAAATCTTAGCAGGAGATTAGTGCTTTGAAGAAGCAACTGCATAAGTCTTTTGACATGAAAGACTTGGGTGATGCAAACCATATTCTTGGTATGCGGATTATTCGTGACAGGTCCAAGGGACTTTTGTTTCTGTCACAGAAGGAGTACATTGACAAAGTACTGCAGAGGTTTAAAATGGAGGGGGGGAAGTCTATTAGTACCCCGTTGCCTCCTCATTTAAAACTCAGCAGTAAGGACAGCCCCAGATTAGATGATGATAAGGCTGAGATGGCCAAGGTTCCGTATGCATCTGCAGTTGGTTCTTTGATGTATGCCATGGTTGCCACTCGTCCGGATATTGCTTTTGCGGTGGGAGTCATCAGCAGGTATATGGCAAATCCAGGCAAGCGGCACTGGGAAGCAGTGAAAGGCGTCTTGAGGTATCTCAAGGGTACCAAAGACTTGTGCATATGCTATGGTAGGCAGGATGCATTGGTGCATGGTTTTACAGATTCAGACTATGCAGGGAATGCGGATAACCGGAAGTCTACTACCGGTTATATTTTCACATTTGCAGGAGGTGCTATATCATGGGTGTCTCGGTTGCAGAAATGCATTGCACTGTCAACCACTGAAGCTGAATATGTTGCAGCCACTGAGGCTTGCAAGGAAGCAATATGGCTTACTCGGCTGGTGGGAGATTTGGGCATTACAGGAGATATGCCAGTTTTGCATTGTGATAGTCAGAGTGCTATCATGTTGGCAAAGAATCCGGTCTTTCATCAGAAGACCAAGCACATAGATGTGAAATACCATTTCATCAGGGAGGTACTGGAAGACAAGCGGCTTGAGCTTGTGAAGGTGCATACTGATGATAATCCTGCAGATTTGCTCACTAAGAGCTTGCCTACAGAGCGGTTTGCACATTGTCGCCACATCATGGGATTAGGATGAGACCATTCTTATTTTATGGTCTTGTATACAGTAACTGTATATTGCTGTAATTTTTTATTCTTTTCTCCCCTTTAGGCACATTGGCCTTTAGGTGGGAGGTTGTTGGGGTAAAGGCACATTGCCACCCTTTAAAAGTTATGACTCCTATGACTGTCTTAAGACAGTCATAGGGTGAATCCCTAATCCTAATAAAACCTTTGAGTTTGTGGTGTGGCTCAACACATTTTACACACCCACACTTCTTGTGTCTCCCTCTCCTAACGTTCCACCCCTCTCTCTTTCCCTCACACTGGGCTATTCTATCAATCTTCTGCTGTGCGTACCCTCTGTTGGTCGATTTCTAACAGTAATACCTTGAGTACCCACCATGACATATTGTACACCTTTCATGTCCAGCCACTGAGCTAAAATCTTATGATGGAATAGAAGGGGACAAAAATCCCTCTTTGTGTAGGCATTCAATGGAGGCATATCCACACAAATCCACCAGTTTGCCTCTTTCTTTGGTGTGACTACTATGGTTGACACCCATCCCGTATTCTCCACGGGAAAGATAAAGTTTGCAGATAAGAGCCTATTTATCTCATGCTTTGGCTCTTCTGCTTGTATCACCCCTAACTAGTATCCGTGTTTCACCATTGTCACATTGCATATATGCCATTTTGCTCTCCTCTGAGCTCTTTTAGTAGCATTCTCTTCTTCTCGAAGTGTCTTGGCTGTATACAGAGTCAGGCCAAAGAATCTTGTAGTTAAGCTGTAGACTCCCTTGAGGCGGAATCACAGTCATCATACTCTGATGAAGGTGCATCTTCTGATCCTCCACTCTTTAAAACTCCTCTTTTCTGCTCAGGTTCAGTATATCCAGGTAACCTCTAGTGGCTCTCTGATGAGATGTGAGGAGCTCTCGTATTTATGTCTGTCAAGTTGTCTCGCGGTGTGGGGGAGGGCATGGTCTCCTCGATCTCTGGATCTGGTGGGCTACGTCAAGGGTGATGCCTCGCCTCTTGGGCGGTCGCCTCTAAGAAGGGCTGAGGTAGACCGAACCTTGATCGTGCTGCTTTGGTCCCTATCCGTGTCGCACGTGGAGTGTGTGTCCCTCGTCTGGCAGCATCTTGGTGGACTCTCCTATTGCTAATCCATGACGCTCCTCAAGCTCCTCTCTCTCAGCCTCACCGGCAGCTGACTCAGATGCATAAAAGTCTGTAACAAAAGTCTGTGCTTGTCGATATTTTGTATTCTTGATTAAGTGAGGCACTACCAAATAAAATTTCAATTGCGTGTCGTCTCTGCTTTCTACAGCTTTGGCATATTGTCTATAATGACGCTTTTTAAGCCTTTCTCTTTCCCTCGTTTGCTAATTTGCTCATAACCAATTGATCCTTTGTATACCATTGTACACTAGTACACAGAGTCACCCATTCTTAATTGAAGATATTTCTTTCCAACATGAACATGCTCTTTTATGGCATGAGCAGCAACCATACGTTTAAGAGTTACAATAGGTTTCCTTTTGTCCCATGTGACCTTGTGCTTTCCGGCGTCTCCACAAGAAATGACAGCGGAATTTATATCAAATGCAGAGTTTAGTTATTCATTGGCATGATACAAGTAGGGTGATGGAAGGAGAGCAAATTCTTTAAAAAACCAGCTTTTCCATTCCTTTACCATGAGAAACCGTATGGTATCCCCCTCTCTGAAATTCACACCTCTTAAACCAACGTGCTTCTTGATGTCCACATCCTGAGATCCCCTTCATGCTCACTCTCTCTCTAGAACTTTCCACTTTCCACAGAACACCTTTAATTACACATCTCCCACTATACATCTCTGATCTTCAGGATTCTTGTCACATCCTGAAGCTTATGGAGTTCCCCATTTTCCTTTCAACTCCTTGGTGAAGTGGGTTACATCTTTACACATTAGAAAACCCTTTTTCATAAATTAAAATTCATCATAACACACAAATGCACAATCATGTGTTTGTGCAAGATGTTTGCATGCTGAGTGCATTTGTAAGTATAATAACCCTATCTCACCATGACAGTGGCGTTTCGTAGTTAGTATCTTTCATGGTGAAATAATGTTTCTTATTCCTGCTTGTAGGTGAATATGTGTCATTTTAGCTCGGTGTGAAGTAATTGAGTGAACATTTATTAGTTTTAAAGCAGAGATAAGGAGCATTTGTACTTCAATTACAGGCTTTGCGATCTGGAAGGCTTCGGGTTGGAGGCCTGGTGATTGAGGGAAGTGCTGGAAGCACTGCAATTAGTCTTGCCACAGTTGCTCCAGCTTATGGCTGCAAATGCCACGTCATCATTCCAGATGATGCAGCAATTGAAAAGGTATCGTTTCTTGGTATTGAAATTTAAGTTTGCCAGTTTTACTGCCCTCATATTCTGTGAGTGAAAGTAACATTTGAAAAACCCGAATTTCAGAGGAAAAGGATCTTAGAGCTTATATTTTACAATTTTACTCACTATAATCCTGTGTTTGTCTTTTTCCAGACCATGATGTTTTCATTCTAGTAGTCTTGCAGAAAAAAGGTAGGCGTATTTGTCTTTGTCAGAGCCTTATAGTTGTTCATGCCACAATGGGAATCCTTTGGCAAAGAATTTTCTTAGTTTAAGCTCTCTTGCTCTTGACGTATCTATTGTGTTCATGTCCCTATCTGCAGCAAGAATTGGAAATGGTTTGTTACCAAATGTTCTATATGCTTCTTTGATCCGCAGCCTCTCGATCTCTGCTTCATTCTTTTTTCTCTACAAGTATTTATAGTACAGGCTGAACGTGAGTAGCGAGCTTGTTACAAAGTCAAATACATGCGATATGCACTCACTGTTCCTCCATTAAGAATGTTTAGTTTGCTTTTGAAGCTTTCAGCAGCTACCCTTCAAGCACATGAACTGTGGCCTCTACACGTGAAGAGATTGTGTGGATGGTTTGCATCAATAGAGCACTTGTATAATACTAGAAGTAGCTAGCTGCAGCCTGCATGCCATTTGTAAAGCAGCAGAATATGTTAATTAGCGTAGATGCAGTAATACGGAAGTTTTTTATTGTCGTCAACAGCAGCGACTCAAGAAGGGATGGTCCGACGCCGCCCGAGCAAAGATATAGACAACAGCGTCACTAATACTGAGGACGCCGAGCGTGGACAGACCATGATGAATTTTTGTCTTCCTTGAATCTGTCAAAGTGCGCATGCATTCTTCATGAGATTTTTGATCAGACAAACTCAGTTCCGATGATGCAAGTGTAGCTCCTTCAGAGAATTGATGAGGCTGTACCAGAAGTCATGGTCTTAGAAAATGGTGCTATGAGCAAAAGACCGAGTGATGGATTGCCTATGTGACCACAAATTTGGACAGTCCAGCGGGAAATGGTGCCAACAAAGCCCCAAGAGGAATACGTGGGTCGAAATACTGTGGTGAACCACCTGCTAAGTATTTCAATGGAGGGATGTGTTAGAAAGTATTTCAATGGAGGGATGTGTTAGAAAACCAAGGTAGGAATCACTCGAACCTCACAAGCAATGGAAGATAAATAGTGTGTAGCCTAGGAACTCACACAGTGGTGTTAGATGTGGAATCTAAAACTTCCTCAAAGTGCTACAACATACATGTGCAAGCTGTTGGAATATGAATGAAGCGAGTCTAAAATGAGTGTTTTAGGTGGTCTAGGTGTGGTTTTATAGTCTAGTGAGTCCTAGACATGCCACGTGTCATATTGGGAGATATCCCATAGACATTGTGACTTTCTAGAGTCTAGTGAGTATGCTTGTGCTTTCTAAGTTAGAAATGTATTTTTGACTCTTTGTAGGAAACAATACATAAGTGTAAAGGACCATTTAGCTTTTTATGTTTTAAATAAGAGTGAGAGTGAGAGAGAGAGAGAGAGAGAGAGAGAGAGAGAGAGAGAGACAGAGATATTCCAGTTTTTTGGAAGATTTTGTTTCTTGACTTGCTTGTTTATTTTTGCTTAGTCACCTGCTTCCTTTCTTCTTTATTTCTTGTTTTCTTTCTCTTTTGTTTATTTGACGTATTTTAGTAAGCACTGGGTTTGCCCAAGAGACTCCGCGGGTCTTTAGAAACCCAGTATAGCTGCTTATGCTTGGGCACTGATGACGACATAAGTGTTGCTTTGCTTGCTAAGTATGTCTTCCTTTTGTTTTTCTTAAAAGTTTTTGTTTACCTCTTTTTTCTTCTCTTTCATATTCTCTTTTATTTTCTCTTTTATTTTCTTTGTAGATTTTTGATCTTTAGAACAACAAAAAATCTAAATTTGTATGATTGGACTTATTCTAGTCTTACAAAGGTATATCTAGTGGAACACTATATAGTGTTGTACTTGTCTATTGTCTAAAACATCAGTCAACATCAAGCTATCAATACCTTGTGAGTTTTTGGTTATTGCCTTGCACTTGTACTTTCTTTCCTTTCCATTTTGCCTTCATTATGCTTTCCATATTTCCATTCCATTCCTAGCTAGCTTCCATGTCTCTTCATATGGTATCAGAGCCATGTTCCTAGCCCTGCTCTCTCTTTCCCTTTCCCTTCCAAGAGGTTGTGGTGAGGGAGGCCAATGAAGCTACTCTACCTCCTCCTCCTTGGAAGGCTGCCCTCTTCTCTCCTTCCTCGAGCTCTCTTCTCCACGCCATGATCTTCCACCTCTCGTCTCCTTCCTTCAGCTACATCTTTCTGTGACCTGCGGACGATGTGACGCTTCTATCTGGAGCTAGAAGCAGAATCACGGCTTTGTGTCTTCAGCAAAGTTTTAGAGGACCTTGAGTACTACAAATTTTGTTTTTACATCATTACAATCCGAGTTTTCTGTGAAAAGTTACAGCCCTTGCAAGAAGTGACGAAATTTGTTTCTGCGCGCGCATTTTGTTCTGGAGCTCAATGATTTGACAGCCCAAGCATGATGCAGCCAGCTCAACGTGGAGCTGTCCATCCTCTTCATCGTTGTCCTCTGCTCCAGCCCACCATTTGCTCCTTCTATCCGACATTCTATTGGAGCTACTCCGAGCTTGATGTGAGCTCCAAACACTTCTCGACTTCTCTGATTACCGCCCGATTGTCCTTGGTGCCCGAGCTCCACTTTTGACCGACTCTCTGAGTGCTCGTGATACCTCCAGCCTCTACTTCGACATCGGTGACTCTCTCTTAGCCATTTTGAGAGTCACTATGTGAGTGCTCCGTCTAGCTACCCCATGGACTTCATCGACACATCTTTTCGGGCATTCCTGCCTAGCGCTTCTTCGACATCATCATCGTCTCGTAACTACACCTTGATGTATTTTGGGGTCCTCTGCCCTGGGTAGTCCCCCTAAAATGATATGTATTGAGTGTTTGGTTTTCATTAAGTCTAAAGGTCCTCTGCCTTGGATAGTCCTCCTAAAAAGATGTATTGGTTTTCCTATTTTGGTATGTGGCTTCCTGACATGTCCTGTTATGAAGCCAAGGGGGGATGTACTGTGGGAGCCATATGTATTGGCTTTGATAGGTCTCGTTATCAGGCTTGGCCGAGTTCCAAGATGTTGGTGTATTCCCAGACCTATGAGCTGGTCATGTAGCCATGCTATAACGTGAGCCTCTGAGCATGTTGAGTCTCAAGCCATGAGAGTGCTTGGATCAACAACCTCTGAGCACGCTCAGACTTTAGCCTTTGAGTTACATGGGGTGCACAGTTTGGTGACTGTCATTGTCATGTTCTGTTCTTGGTTCCATTCCAGTAGTCTCTCACCTTGCCTTCATGGGGGGGTGTTGGAATATGAAGCCAAAGTGAGTCTCCACGTGTCATATTGGGAGATATCCCATAGACATTGTGACTTTCTAGAGTCTAGTGGAACACTATATAGTGTTGTACTTGTCTGTTGTCTAAAACATCAGTCAACATCAAGCTATCAATACCTTGTGAGTATTTTGGTTATTGCCTTGCACTTGTACTTTCTTTCCTTTCCATTCTGCTTTTCATCTTGCTTTTCATATTTCCATTCCGTTCCTAGCTAGCTTCCATGTCTCTTCACAAGCAAGTAAATAGACAATGCTCACGAGAGTGAGGTAGAACTGGCAGTATATATTTTCTTTAAGAGATGGACACAATACAAAACGCAAGTGCAGTGTCTCACCAAAGTGTGGACCCTTGTACAAACAAAATATGCTGTCCTCCTTACCTCTGTGGTACTTCTAGAACACTCAGCCTGTGTGCTCCCGTAGAGCTTGGGTTGGCCTCGTTATCGTGCCCGTAAGCACACCTTCATGCTGCCCCTCCCGGACAGCCAAAACATAAGGCAGTGCTTGGCCCTTTGATCCATACCTCTTGCTGCCCTGGAAGACAGCCAAGGGTGAAGTCTCCTGTGAGCTCTTTGTCTGCTGCAGTCTGCCACCTTCTTGCTCCTGGATAGGTTCTTTAGGCTGGCTGCCTGCTGCTCCAATATGCTCCCAAAATGGTCCTCCAATGGATGAAGTATGAGCCCTGTAGGGGCTGCAGTTATAGGGGCAAAGAGCCCCCAAAATACCCAAACAGATCTCGCTGACCCCACAGTCTATGCAGGTTGGCTGGCTTTGACCAGCCCAATCTGGCCTGCAGGGCCCCACCTGGCCATGTGGCACACAGCCACTGGCCCAGGCCTTTCCCTGCCCGAGTGGGGGTCTTATCTAACTGTTTCGAGCCCATATGCCTTGTCAAATGGCCGCCTGTCAGATCACCTCTGTTCTGGCCCTGTCCAGTCATGTTCTTTCCAACGAGTGGCTCATGTTTCTCCAGGTCCGGTCTTGTTTAGGCACACAAGTCCATCCTAGGTAGCACCAAATGGCACCACCTCCTTCAGTCACATTCCCGGCATCGATCTCGAGCAATCTAGTTGCCAACTTCCTCCAGCAGCCCCTTGGCAGGCCTCCTAGGTGAACATTCTCTAGTATAAGAGTGTTGATTGCGCATAAAAAGCCCCTTCAGTTATGCTTCATAGAGCTTGAATCAAGCCGTCTAAATCACTCTGTTTTTACTGTACAATTTTGGGCTTTTTTGGTTGTTGAATGCTTGATGCAAGCTTAGGGATGATTCATTGACAGAATATGCATCAAGCATAGGGATGATTCATTGACAGAATATTCTCAGTTAATGCTGGAGTTTTGGTTCAAATACTTTCTTATAGTATTTTATTCCATTGTAAGTATCTTCTTTGATTTGAAGATGATACACATGCACTATGATTATTGATGAGCATTTGAGTTGTAACCATGACTAGCTATTGTGGTTCTTCTAATGAGAACTATGTGAAAAAGTTCAAGTTCGCAAGAAGGGAAAAGATTAAAGAAAACTCCTTCCAAGAGACTTTGGGAAAAGCCTATTGGATATTTCTATGCCAAGAATTTGGGATTTTCTGAGTACATAGCAAATAATTTGCATTTGTATGGTGAGGGAGACTTCTTTATTAAGAAAGATTGACCATTTGTAAGAGAGTAGACACTGCCTGATTATAAAGGTAAGACCCTCTCCATGGCCACCTTTAAGATAAATAAGTTCAATGGCCAAGGTTTTCACACTTGGCAAATGAAAATCAAATTTGTGCTTATGAAAGAGCATTTGCGGGACTTGTCAAGCTAGGGAATCAATCATCTCAAGAAGGAGAATCCACCACAACCAAAGGTAAAGGGAAGGCAAGTGACTCTTCTTCAACTACACCTGCAGATGCTAAAAGGCTAGAGAAGGCTTACATTGCTTTAGGATTGGGAAATGATTTTGTGCATCACATTTCTTATTTGGAATCCCCCTTCGAGGCCTGGCATAAGTTAGATGTGTTATTTGGTTCTAGTTCTCATACTTCTAAGTTAAATTTGAAAATTAAGTTCTTTGAACTGTTGCAGCTCATGTTAATACTTTGAGGAGTCTTATGACACAATTGGCCTCAATCAACTCTCCAGTTACTGAAGATGGTGCTATGGCTGTGCTCTTGAAGAGTATGCCTCAAGACTATGATTATGTTGTGACTACCTTGAAAAATCTTCCCCAACTCACACTAGAGGGCATCATCAGTGCTCTACAAGAGGAAGAGAGAAAGAAGACTTCAAGAAAAGGTGAAGATCACACACAAGCACTTGCAGTGAAGTTTACATCAAAGAGCAAGTACAAGGCATGCAAGCATTGTGGAAAGACCAATCATCTTGAAAAAGATCGCTACAAGATCAATCCTTGCACTTATTGTGGCAAGAACAATCATTCAGAGAAGTTTTGCAATGAGAAGAAGGAAAGCATGGCAAATCTGGTTGAAGAGAGAACTCCATCAACAAATGAAGTCACAAAACTGTGATAGATGAAAATAAAGACTTTATCTTTTGAGCTTTTTTTATCATCACTTGGTCAATTTTGAGGTTCTCTTCTTGGAATAGTGCTCTAAAAAGAATGTTATGTGTTATGTGTTTTGTCTTTTGTAAATCACATGGTACCTCTTGCAGACATGAGAAACTAGATCCACACAAAGGCCTAAGATTAATCCTTGTACATGCAAGGAAAATAACCATTTGGGGGGGTCTATCTCATTTTTGTAAACCTTGACCCTTGGGCACCTTTGCTAGCATGAGATCCTAGCCATAGATTTATCCTTGATCACCATGAGATGGCATGTGAAACTATGTGCCTAGATGAATCCTCGACATAGCAAGAGGCAAACCCTTGAGGGGGGGTATGTTAGGCTTGTCCTATGATCATGTGTGTGTGTGAAGCACACTAAGTGCTATGATGTATCTAGACCATGACATAATTGATGATGTAATGCAAAGGCCTCCACATGGGGAGGTGCCTTTGATTTAGGAGTCCCTATGATGTAGGGAATGATTTCCTTTGATGTAGCAGAGGTGCCTATGATCTAGGCCACCTCCTCATCATTCTTCTTGAGCTTACCATTGCTAGGCTTACCCTTCCCTTTATTGGAACTGACAGTGTCTTTTGCCAGCAATGCCTTGTCATAGTCTTTGTTATAAAGTTTCTTT
The DNA here is from genome assembly GCF_047967505.1 of Dipteris shenzhenensis. Taxonomy (NCBI): domain Eukaryota; kingdom Viridiplantae; phylum Streptophyta; class Polypodiopsida; order Gleicheniales; family Dipteridaceae; genus Dipteris; species Dipteris shenzhenensis. Next base: position 21,478,665 of record NC_141600.1, read on the forward strand.
CAAGTCTCCTTTTGCAGTAATAAGGGACCAAGTTCCTTAAAAGTAAGAGGTTTGTTCCTCTCTCTTGCTGACGGGTAGTGGCGAAGCCCTTCGAACTTCTTTCTAGCATCCCAAGTACCAGTAATGCCAAAACTGGCTTGAGTCCATTTTGACCAATTGATGCCAGCTGATCTCTCACCACCTTTACCACCGTAAGATTGTCATGGACCGTATCTCATTCATCCATGCTCATATTGAACAACAGCTAGGATCCGGGACGTATTGTCCATCTCGTACAAATCCTTCAAAGTGGTCCATGCCTCCACCGATGCATCCGCTGCCTGGATATGAGGAATCACCACATCTGCCATCATCCCTATGATCAGGGCAAGGGCTTGGACATCTTTGTCCTCCCATGCTTTGAGCTCGTCTGGATCCACAGCAAATATAACTTTTCACTACGCATTCTTATTGTCCATGAGCATTGGATCCACTCTTGTCGTGGTCTTCCACAACTTCTTGGCCACTAGGTGGCTATGGTTCTTTTCCTTCCAGATAGGATAATTTGTTCCATCAAGCTTCCCGGCCTCTCCGAAATTTAGAATTGTTGTAGAGGACGTCATTGTTGTATTAACCATAACCGTAGGTGTGAGAGCACCTCCACTATCTCCTCCCCCGGCCCCACTCGGAAGTCTTTGAACCACCTACTCCGGAACCTCCATCACCACAACCCCTCTTTGCAAACATAGCTTCTGGAAATCACCAATTAATTAACAAGAAACCTTCTTTAGCAACCAAACAGACTTTGCATACACCTGCCTAAACTTGAGTCATTGTTGTTCTCGCAAGGCCGCAATCCTTCAGGCAAAGAAGATAATTTGAATCAAGTCATCCTTCACTAAGGTCCTTTCCTTCAAGCTCCACCACTTGTGAACTTCTGTGTGGATAAAAATGTAAAAATGTTTTTCACTTGTTGCATGTTGATGGGTAGGTGCATAGCTATGTACATAGCTAGTTGATGGTGGCTTTGAGCCATGGACACTCTCATAAAGGACTCTACACTGATGTATAGATGGTAGACACTTCTACGGGGACTTTTGGGAGATGATGAAAATGCAATGTGGGTGCAGCAGGCACTCCAGAGCACATAGTATCTAGAGTGTGACGGTGTTGATTGTGGTTGTCTTGTAAATCCATTGAATTGGGAGTTTATCATATGTGGATGGTCGTTGAGCAATTAGATGCTAGTGCTTGTGGCATGCATTGGTGTGCCTAAGTTTGAAATGTGGGTAGAGGCCATGGTATAGTTTTTGTGAAGGATTGAGAGAGTGGTGAAAAATGAAATGCATGACGTGGCTAATTTACAAGGAAAGAAGCCATGCATGCTATGTAAGGCTGGAAGCGAAGCTCCTCGTCGATGAACTGGCAGATACGCAAGTGGACAGCAACCAAGGGTGGCTAAAGAATGATCCTGAAGGGAGTGCGCGTTGCTACTGGGGACACACGCAGAGGATCATCATGTGAAGAAGGGCTACTGGAGAGTCTTGGAAGAGAGGGGCTGCTTGGGTGGAGGATTTCGTGACGAGGTGAGGCTATGAAGCGGAGGAGGATTACACAGAGAAGGGGAGGCCGAGAATATACGTGATGGAGTCGTGAGGGAAGGTGGTGCATCGCGACTGCAGGTTGGGAGGAGAGTAGGCAATAAGAGAACGGGACCTCTCGTTGAAGAGGTCGACATATGCCACTATGGAGGCTTGGGAAGAATACCGAGGGTGACAGAGAGCAGGCACCGTGAGCAAAAGAGGAGTAGCAACACTTACGATCATCCCATGAAAGAGGAGCGCAACTGCGAGCTGCTTGAAGAAGATCGTGAGCTGAAAACTGGGGAGGGTCTTGATTGTAGTGTGACTAATGTGTGGGGAGAGAAGCCAGAGTCCGGGAGCTTCAGGACTGGGAGGAGGAGGCTGCTAGCTCGAAGTGCGGTTGTTGTGTGGAGGATTAGAGACGAAGGGAGGTTATGAAGCGGTTGGGGAAGCTCTAGAGACAAACCGGTGCGCAGAGAGAAGGAGGGAGTCGAAAGCTTGGACATGGCTGGAAGGATCGGGGGGCGCAGAAAGGGATGTGAGCTCGTGGTGGAAGAGGGAGCCAGGATTGCGCAGAGGGAGGACCGGGGGCCTCAGAGGAGCTAGAAGGCGTGTGAGCTCGCAGGAGGGAGACGAGAACTCAGGGTGGTGGGGAATCGCTTGGAGGTTCCAAAGGCTTGGGAGCCGAAGGGAGCTCTGGAATCCGGCTACTGTGTGGCTGGAGGCTTTTTTATTGAGGGTAGTCATCGTTATGGTGAGGAGGAGAGATGTGAGCAAAGGCACGCTGTGGGTTTGAAAGCTTTGAGACGGAGATAGAGTCTCTGCAGGAAGCTTGAAGACCATTGAGATGCAGGTGTTACACGAGATCAGAATTCAGAGAGAGGACTGCAAGTAGTCGATCATGGAAGAATCTCTTGGGGGGTTTGGAAGGACCTTGGAACCGGGAGTCTGTGAGCTTTGCTCTCTGAAAGGAGACTAGCTGCAGTGTTCTGATCACGTGAAGTTGATGATGGATGGGGGTGAAATCTCTACTAGGAGGCTAGAGAACCATGGCCATCTCTACTATGCAAGCTTGGAGGATTGTGGGCTCTGGAGTTTCTTGTAGGAGAGGAATCGGGAGGCTTCTATGATCATGTGAAGGAGGCGTCGTCATTTTGTAGGCTGGATGGATTTTGGAAGGAGGTACAGGATGCTTATGGCTGTCTAGTTGTTGAATGCACACAAATACTCTAATGTTGAGCAGAGAGGCTTTGGCCAGGCAGGTACTCGGTGTTGCTGAGGAGACCTTGGCTTTGAGAATCTAAAAGAATGGGTTACATCATTTCTGGTGCTTGTTGATGAACTTGGGGAAGATATAATAAGTTTTCTGACCATGGTCACTTTGTGGGTGGTTGTCTTGTGAATTGCGACAATGGATGCATCATGAATCTGAATGTTTGTGAGTTATTGAGGGAAGTCCAGTTAGTAGGAGAGCTTGTGTTGAGCTGCATAACCCACTGGGTTGCTAGGTTGTTTGATTTGGGAGGAAATATGGCCAGAGTATGAGTTTGTATATAGAGGTGTGTAGAGGCCAGGAGTTTCAATGAATGCCTTTTGCCTTCTAATGGTGTCGTTCAGTTGTTTTAAACGTGGATGAGGGTGGCTGTAAAGGTAGATTAGGCTCTATTGCTTTTGTCAATCCACCGTCTGGGGTCTAATACCATGTTAGAAAACCGAGTTAGGAATCACTCGAACTTGACACGCAACAGAAGATAGATATTGTGTGGCCCAGGAACTCACATCGTGATGTTAGATGTGGAATCCAAAACTTCTTTCCTTAAAGTGCTACAACATACATGTGCAAGCAAGTAAATAGACAATGTTCATGAGAGAGATGTAGAACCAGTAGTATATATTTCCGTCCAGGAGATGGACACAATACAAAAACGAGTCCGAAACGTGGACCCTGTACAAACAAAATATGCTCATTCATCCATGCTTCATATTGAACAACAGCTAGGATCCGGGACGTATTGTCCATCTCGTACAAATCCTTCAAAGGGGTCCATGCCTCCACCGATGCATCCGCTGTCTGGATATGAGGAATCACCACATCTGCCATCATCCCTATGATCAATGCAAGGGCTTGGGCATCTTTGTCCTCCCATGCTTTGAGCTCGTCTGGATCCACATCAAATATAACTTTTCACTATGCATTCTTATTGTCCATGGTTATTGGATCCACTCTCGTCGTGGTCTTCCACAGCTTCTTGGCCACTAGGTGGCTATGGTTCTTTCCCTTCCAGATAGGATAATTTGTTCTATCAAGCTTCCCGGCCTCTCCGAAATTTAGAATTGTTGTAGAGGGCGTCATTGTTGTATTATCCGTAACTGTAGATGCGAGAGCACCTCCACTATCCCCCCCCGGCCCCACCCGGAAGTCTTTGAACCACCTACTCTGGAACCTCCACCACCACAACCCCTCTTCGCAAACATAGCTTCTGGAAATCACCAATTAATTAACAAGAAACCTTCTTTAGCAACCAAACAGACTTTGCATACACCTGCCTAAACTTGAGTCATTGTTGTTCTCGCAAGGCCGCAATCCTTCAGGCAAAGAAGATGATTTGAATCAAGTTATCCTTCACCAAGGTCGTTTCCTTCAAGCTCCACCACTTGTGAACATCCGTCGGGGGTCTAATACCATGTTAGAAAACCGAGGTAGGAATCACTCGAACCCTCCAGTAGAAGATAGATATTGTGTGGCCCAAGAACTCACATCGTGATGTTAGATGTGGAATCCAAAACTTCTTTCCTTAAAGTGCTACAACATACATGTGCAAGCAAGTAAATAGACAAGTGCTCCAGTCACCCCACTTTGTCAGATCTGCTCCGACTCTGTGGCAGACTATTCTAGGCAGCCAGTCTTGTTTTCAATGTGCTGGCCATGGGGCAGCCTCTTTCTCTGTCTTTTCTTTGTTTCTATGCTACCCACATGGTAGCCAATATGCTGCCCATGTGGCAGCCCCAACATTCCCGAGTCCACTTCCCCCATGCTATCCTCATATGGGGGCTTACAGATGGGGAGCAACATGATGTTTGTGCATGAACCCGGCAAGAAGATGTTTGATGATATGATGATTGCATTGAACAGTCAACCACCTTCACTGTTTGTTGAAAAGATGAGCAATCTTTCACGAGATTAGAGGATACATTTTTCCGTCTAGTAGCCAAGTTCTGAATGAAAGATTTCCTAAAAAAATTCTTCCAAAATCAGTATTCACTTCTCCTGTTGATGCACAACTTGATGGTTGCAATGCTCTGGCAACGTGAACAACAACTTATAAATGACAACAGATTTGAGGTGTGCCTTTATGCAGGAAAAAACGGGTGGCAAACTTCCTTTTATCATGGCAGCTTTAGACAATGGCACGGCATGCAGCCTGCCGAAAGGGTGGTCGCACACAGAAACAGCAAGTAGAGGCCTGGCCAATTAAGGTTTAATAAACCTTAGAAGAATTGTAAAAGCAGCTAGAGCAACAGTAACAACCAGAAACTAAGTTGACATGATTTAGAAATGGCTGACAGAAAAAAGGATGGGCAGCAGCAGGAGCCTGACTTGTAAAACGGGGCAGTAGATCCATTAGGCGGGAAATGTAAGCGGCTCAACGCGTTGCAGGAAAGCATTGTAGTGGCTGAAAGTGACGAATACACAGCACAAACAACACAAGTAGTGTCTTTGCTCTGATATCATATGTTAGAGGTCATGGTGGGGGAGAGGGTGAGAGAGACACCAAGCACATGGAGATGCGGAGGCAAGACACGAAAGGAATTGTGTGATATAAAGGCAAGCACATGTGCCATTTAGAGCGGCTGACCTTCTCTTCTCAACTCACACACATTATGAGTGATGTCACTAGAGGGAATCTCCTTAACTTCACGGATGATGTCACACAAGAGCAAGTGAATTTGTAGGACACTTCACACCCACACAATTGAGGGATACTCTCACTTGTAGTCACATAATCACACACAAAATACTAGATGTAACACCAGCTCCCCAACTCCTTGAGGATCTTGATCAGGCAGTTCCGTGTCTCTTCTCACCAATTATGCATTGAGGCCGGACAAGCTTAGGGAATGCCTAGGGAGGGCCGCATTTGCACTCTATGCAACTTACAAGAGGTGTCTCTTGTAATTTGTAGATACTATGGTTATAAAAATGCAAATAAAGAACTCAATCTATAATGAGTATCTCAGTGAATATTAGCAAATGAGGCTTGAAATAAGGAAAGGCTTATGATTTGGCAAGGGATGGATGTAGGAAAGACATTGCAAAGTGGAAATGTGAGCAAATGATTATAGGAGCTGTTGGAATGATCACCTCCCCATCTGTAAGCCCCCATATGAGGAGAGCATGGGGGAGGTAGACCTAGAGATAATGGGGCTGCGCAGCACATGAGCTGTCATGTGGGCAGCACAAGAGACCTTGTGCAGGAGAGATGGCAGGGGCATGAAGCCCTGGATCTGACGTGGCAAGATGGAATTGCAGAGCAGGCGTACGGACTGCAGCAGGGCCCTGTAAAGGGCGTGATGACGTCAACAATAGTACGGACGTGTACGGGCAGGACATGGAGCCGGCAAAGGGCTGCAGCATGGTGGGATCCGTGGGCAGGCTGATGGGCCTGCAACAGGCCTTATACGTGGCGCAATATGATGGGGCAGGGATCACCTTGGATCAGCCAAGTGACAAGGCTGGTTGGGGCTGGTTGAGCCAGCCAACCAGGCCTTGGAAAGGCTGGTGGTCAAAAGGGCTGGGCCCTGCACAATAAAACAAAGGGCTCTTGCCCTGGTTTGGAGCCCAGGAGGGGCCAGGAAAGTCAGCCAAAGAGGGAGCAGAAATCCGACCAGCAGTCGGCCATTTTGGGCATGCTGGGTCGGTCCAAATACCAGCCCTCTGGGTCTATATAAGGAGGACATTCAGCCCTCAGTTATCATCCAGCCAAGCAGCTTTGGGAGGAGCAGAAAGGAGCAGCATATCCACCATCCTTGGGCCTCTACACAGGAAGTGAAGGAGAGAGGTGTTGCTGCAGACTTAGCTCCAAGGAGAGGCTGAACCTAGACTGTCTTCTAGGGCAGAAGGTTGCTGAGATCATCATCTTCTGGAGCAGCCATTCACAAGCAGGTTGGAGCAGTGGAACAGCTATCTTGGGGCCTACATTCAGAAGGACCAAGAGGACCTGTGTGCTGCAGACAAAGCTTGGCAGGGGCTGCCTACCTAGGCTGACACTCAGGGCAGCAAGGTAGAGAAGAACACTCTGGATAGAGAATCTACATATGCTCGAGGTGGAGCACGTGGGCTCAGAGATCTGGAAGTGCTTGACATCTAGTAGGAGAACCTCTTGGTATTGTATCCTGTCCTACTTTGTGGATGGACGGAAATATAAAGAGTTGCTTCTATATTTGTTTCTGAGCATTGTCTATTTACTGGCTTGCACATCTTTGCACATTAAGTTAAGAAGTCTGTGATTCCACACCCCACATGCGCACTATGTGAGCTCCTGGGCATTACTATCAGTCTTCCATTGTGCATACCCTCTGTTGGGTCATTTCTAACAGGAGCTCTAGGAATGAAATCATAAATTGCGTGTAAGGAAGTATCCGGAAGGAGCAAAGAGTTTGTAGAAGGGGGCAGCAATAGAAGAAGTTTGATGATTCGGACAAGGATAAGAATATTTGCAGCAATTGAGTAGTTGGGAGAACTAGAAAGATGTGGTGCATATGTGGAAGCTGACATATTGGGATTTGGATTCCTAGAGTGGGAGCTATGAGCAAAAACGTTTTCATTTGTCTGGCTGTCCAAGGGTGCAAGTGTGGGAGTAGGAGAGTAGCAGGAAGATTGGCAAAAGTAGGCGGCACTTGCAAGTTCACATAAAATAAGTTTAGAAAGCTGAAAGATATAGAAAGCAAACTCTGCACATGTTGACATGTGGCAATCTAGTTTTGTTGTGGTGAGGTGAGATTTTATTTCTAAATCTAAGCTCTTAGCTTGGGGTTGAGTTAAATTAGCCAAAATTTTGATCCATGACCCCTCTATCGTTATTTTTAAAAGTAAATTGTAGGGTTGACCTAGATTTTCTAAGACTCAAATGATATTCTACAAGTCTTAGAGTTAACCAAAATTTCCTTGCGTGTTATTGTTCTAGACCATAAATGTGGGCCTAGTGTGGCATGAGTCTATGATTCACTTTGTCAAGCGTCTTGGAAATCATATTCACTAAAACTCTCATATAATAATGGTCTTCAGCCCCCTCGTTTTTTGGCTCAAATGGAGCATAGGAGAATTGTAAACTGTTAGGCTATAACCGTTAGTTGTTATTATTTGTATTTTTAGGACATATAGATTGATATCGTCAAGATGGCCTATCTTATGTCTATATCTTGACAAAGTTTTTTGATGGAGACCTTATGGTCTTGTTGGGATCACTGAACCACCAATGTGATGAGTAGAGACATATAGATTATTGACATTGTCAAGATGGCATATTGCGTCCATATCTTGACTACTATTTTTGCAAAATAAAGACCTTATGGTCCCGATGGATCACTGAACCACCGAGTTTTAACCATCAATTGTTATTTTTTGTATGTTTAAGACATGTAGATCGACATTGTCAAGAGGGACTATTTTAAAGTCATATCTTGACTAAGGTTTTTTTTGATGGAGACCTTATGGTCTTGATGGATCACTGAAACACCGGTGTGGTGAGCATTTAGGTTATAATGTATTCTTAGGAGATTTAGATTGGCATTGTACCTTATGGTCCTAGTGGATAATTGAACCATTGGTAAAGATTGCATGCATATGCATTAGGCACCAAAGTGGGATTGGTAGTATTACAAACAATAATTTCTCTCTGTACATCCTTCCATCTTCTTGTTTCCACTTCAAGCTTACGAGAGCTGGTTCTTGGTTTGCATATTTGAAGACTAAGGTGTTGCCATGAAGACACTATTGTCTTCCATAAGTTGACATCGGATTAAGCTACGTTTTGTGGAAGACTGCTGTCTTCGATAAGTTGACATCGGATTAAGCCATATGTTATGTAGAAAATTTGCAGGTTTACTAAAGTCCGGAGACCCAGCAGATGTATGGTAGAGAAGTCATGATCCAACATCATCATCTCACAAAATGCAGTTGTATAGGATCTATCTAGGATATCTACTAGAGAAATGGACATGGATATGTGTTTTTAGTCAACCAGATTGTGTGCCGTGCCAAGGACCTGTTTTTGATGGTCCACAACTACTTTAGATAGGTGCCTACTGGTTTGGCTACATGTGTAAAATGACTAAGGTATCAAGGCATGGACACTATACTTCTCCCTGCTGTGTTCATATGTTTGACAACAAGCCACTCTTGTGAACATATGGCATGATATCGTTTATACCGTGCGGGCCACTTCAGAGCAGGGTACTAAGGGATCTCGGAAGATTGCCAAAAGGCTGAGCAGTTCTACAAGCCATTTTTAATTCTCTCAGGGATCAAGGAATCCGTTGGTTGTATAACCCTCCACCCTCGTTGTTGACATCTGTTCCTGGGTCCCATGGATTGCCGATCTGTATCATTTTTTCAAAAAAAAAAAAAGATGGTTCTTTTCTTTGGGAAAGAGTGATTCCTTTTACACTCGAGAGGGCGGGATCCCTCCAACGATGTAGTAGACAAGTAGATGTCTTAGGTAGATTTTGTGGACTCTCTAGCATGCATGTACACATCCCTAAGACACTGGCACTCTAGGTGAACAAAACTCCATCCCATTTAAAGGGTAGAATGGGAGGTAGTTCGTCCATACAGATACTTGGGCATGGAACGTCTGGTCTATGGAACGGCTATGGAACGTTCCACATCCCTTGTGGAACGTCTAGGGAACGTTCCCTAAGCCGTTCCCTGCATGCAGATCATCCAGATGATGGAGATGATGAAGAGGATGAAGAGGGCACCAACCACAATGCTGCAGATTTAGATTGATCATTGATGTTGACAGTGTTGAGTGGATCATGCATGTAGCAGCTAGTTTTTTAAGTTCTAGGTAGTAGGAGGTCTCTCTCTCCTTTTCTTGTATCCAGATTCAAGATTCCAAGACTCAACATAATCTCATATGCTTGTGCCTTGTCTCTGATGGACTTTGCTTTTGTATGCCATTGGTAAGCTACAATGATTTTGTTGGAACTATCGGAGTCCTAGTGTGTGTGGTCCTAGAGTCCTAGGAGTGTCCTACAGTTGTGTGAGTGTGAAGAGTCTTGAGGCCACTTGTGCCACCTCATGTGGTAGGTGTGATTCCTCCCCTAGATTATAGGATCTAGATTCTCTTGTGTGTGACCTCATCTATGAGGTGTTAGTGTGGGAAGATAAGGCTTGCCCAGCCTATAAATGAGGCCATGTACTTGCTACGATTCAACCATCTATCAACATCGGCTATTGTGCCTCAGCTCTTGTCTCCAATCATGTGATGAGTGTCTCTCACCCTCTCCCCATTTTCAACAAATGGTATCAGAGCTATGGAGAGGCTAGCTCCTCCATTCCCTCTCCTTGAGCTGTAGCTGCCACCATCACCTACAGTTGCTGTCTTTGGGTCGTCATCAACAAGCGCTACTTTGACAATCTAAGATGTCTGCCATTTGCTACTCGACATCTACTGTTCGACTGACGACCTGATGCTGATCGTGACTTTGCTGCTGCCCGAAACTCTACCTGCGCTGTGTGTTGATATGGTCCTGCACTGATCATCTGCGCTGCCCTGTTTGCCGCTACCCATTCGTCAGAACTTACCTGCACTAATCTCTACTATCAACATCGTATAAGGAATCGCCTGAAAGCCTTTGCTCTACCCGTCCTCAATTTTTTGCTCATGATCAGCAATACAGCCTGCCATTCCTTGCCGACCTGAACTAATCTGGACACCATACTCGAAGAGGATGGCGTGATGGTCTGATGCTGTTTGCTGCTTGACGAGCGGATGCCCCCTCACTATGCAAACTCGCCAGGATGATCGTGATGTGACTTGCCACCAGTTCGCCAACAACATTTTGCTTATTCTTTTGGGATCTATGTCCACGATCTGAGATCTCTCTCAGGCAACAGCACGAAGGCAGAAATTGCAGATTTGTTCTTTCAGTTCGTGGGTTCACTCGTGGTCTAGATCAAACTGTGTGCTGCTTGCGGGATGTAATGACCTGCGACAGCTCCTGCGAAGGTGTCGTGATCCGTGTCTTGTAATAAGTGCGATGATTTGGCGGCGTCTCGCATGCACCGGCGACTGACGGCCTTGTGAGGGCCGTGGCCATCGACTCGCACGTCACCGTCTCACCCGGTCAAATCTGCTCCTGTTCGTCTTCTCCAGCCCTCTTCATCGCCTTTAATTCAGCAAAGGGGCGCACTGTTTCCAACAGCTGACCGTGAATTGAAGAAGGTGCTGCTGCAAGTTTCAGTCCGGACAAGATGGCTCACATGGTATGACATGAAAATTGCTGTTTTTAAGCTACTGTCGAAGCATGTATCTAGTATAGCTCCATGTCTTCCAATTCCATTCCTGAAGTTATGCTTCTGAAGGCTGAAATCAGCATTCTTTCTTGATAATCTGAGGTCTCCTCTGTGCCTTTTTTTTTTGAGTAAACATTGTAAGGGATTTAGACACTGGCTGTAATAACAGCTAAGACCTTCCCACCAATGGATAGCATAAAAATCTCCTCGTTCATCGAGAAATTCTCAGGGAACAATTTCCCAACTTGGCAGACGAAACTCCGGCTTCTTCTTATGCGAGAAGGCATATGGAATATCACCAATGGCAAGGAGCCAAAAACCCAAAGTGATGATGCTAGAATGAGTTGGTGGGAGAACCAAAATGATAAAGCAATGGCTATCATTGGCCTAGCTTTAGCTGACAACCTTATCCACCATGTGGATTTTGATAAGACTGCAAATGACGTTTGGGAAAAATTAGAGAATTTGTTTGGAAATAAGATCAATAATTCCAAAGTCTTTCTCAAACAAAAACTCTTCAAGCTCAAGATGAAGGAAACTGAAACCCTCAATGAACACTTGAGCAATCTTGGGTCAATTCTCCAACAATTATCTGCCATCCGAGCCATTGTTGAAGATGATGATCAAGTTGCTGTACTTCTCTCAAGTATTGAAGACATTTCGAAGTACAGTGAGATCCTTGTTGTCCTAAGAGTCAGCCGCAATGTGAGCTTTAAGGATATGGTAGCTCATCTCATTGATGAGGACCGTAGGCTTATAGAGAAAGCAGAATCTTCTTTTGAACCTGACAAAGCATTCTTTCTCAAGAATAAGCCCAAGAAGAAAGGAAAACCTCTTAAATGTAATTACTGTCAGAAGCTTGGTCATCCAGAGGATCGTTGCTTCAAGAAGATGGCAAAGGTACAAGCCAACGAACATGCCAATCTGGTTGCGGAGCAGAGCGAGGATGAAGACAATGAAGCTACACCTTCTGGACCTGAGGAACAAGCTTGCACTGTTGTTGTTTCTGGTCTTTCCCTCCATGAGGTGATAGATGAAGAGTGGGCTTTCTAGAATCGTGTGTGTGTTAGGTACTCTGCCTTGGGTAGTCCCCCTAAAATGATGTAATAATTTGTCATTTTGTGTGCCTTGTCCTATAAAAGGCTCCACTTATTTCCATGTACCCAGTTAGGAGACAGGGGGGTTGTGATGTCTTTCCTTTATCAGGCTTGGCCGAGTTCCAGGATGTTGGTGTACTCCCTAGACCTATGAGTTGGTCATGCATTCATGCTCAGATTTGAGTCTCTGATCACGTTGACACCTAAGCCATGAGAGTGCTTGGTTCAACCTCTGAATTATGCTCAGCTGTTAGCCTCTGAGATTGCCTGGGATGCATAGTCTGGATGATGTCATAGTTTCTCACCCTAGCTCCGAAGGGGGGTTTGTTGGAACTATCGGATCTCTTGTGTGTGACCTCATCTATGAGGTGTCAGTGTGGGAAGATAAGGCTTGCCCAGCCTATAAATGAGGCCATGTACTTGCTACGATTCAACCATCTATCAACATCGGCTATTGTGCCTCAGCTCTTGTCTCCAATCATGTGATGAGTGTCTCTCACCCTCTCCCCATTTTCAACAGGTTTATCTAGATTCTATTATCAATGATTATGCATGAATCATGATTCATTATAAGATTCGACTTTATGTCCCGAGTCTTGAGTCCTTACTCCAAAAGCAATTGCAACGTTTTTGAGTCTTGGATTCTAAGTTTAAGCTTTCCAATGTATAGAATAGTATGTTTGTTTATGGGTATGGTGATGTGGCATTCCCTTCCCGTTCACGTTCCCTAGGATTTGGGCGTTCCCGTTCCCCAGGGGGTCGACGTTCCGTTGCCGTTCACGTTCCCTAGTAACTATGATTTGAAAGGCGTTAATTGTGGGGAAAAGGAGAAACTATTGGCTATTAGATAAGCCCCAGTCTGTTTCTAGAGAACCCAATTCAGTGCCTAGGGAATCTTTGTAGAAACACTCTCAGAACTTGATGTCTCGCACTCCTAGATGGCATGTAGGGAGTAAATGATATCCTACTAGATGGCGACAAGGGTTGTTGCTAGGGAAACCTGAAGGCCTCCTATCACAAAAAATTGCATCTGGTAACCCAGATGTTCTAGGTAGTGTTGCTGGACATTGTCTTCGAAACACTATCTTGTGGCAAAGGCAAAGGCCGTGACTAGGAAGGTGTCATCGCATCTTGTGTCTCTATCTTGAATACCTCCTTGCCTTGGATCCTGTACGTCGGAGAGACTGGATTAGTGGCGAAGGCATGACCTACCTCCATCAGCCATGCAACCATCCCCCAATTGAAGTCCCGTTGCATCCCTACGTGTCCACCACAATCCGGAGGGCACCCATCAAATCCTCTGTGCTCCTAGGCAGCCCAAGAGTTGAATGCAAAATCAGGGTTTGGGCTTTGCCTAGTTGGAGACTACTGAGGTTGGCACCATAGTTTTTTCCATATGTTACTATACGCATACATCATACGGGTATGGAAGGATGATTGGAGTATAGCGACCCTAATTTTTTTAAAAAAAAAGCTAGGAAAATATACATTGCACACATTGAATTGATAGAGAGCTACAAAACTTTCAACTTCAAACTTGCATTAATTTAAAGTCGTGATTCATGGAAGAGTCCAGGGACAGAGTCATGTGGATTTTGATACATAGTGATAGATCGATACTACACCAAAACATCATGATCAAAGGTAGCAGGTAGTAGATACTAGAAAATTTAAAGTAGCCTGTAGGTACTACACCAAAACATCAAAGGCAGGCTGCAAAACATCATATAAGAAAAGCCTGCCAAGCTTCTACATCTTGGAAATGCATCACAACTGTTGAGGCTCAAGCCTCAAGTTGCATCCTCATCCTCATCCTCATCAGCATCAGTGCCATCCTCCTCCTTCTCATCCTCCTCCTCATCACTATCATTCTCATCTGCCTCGCCATGGGACTCCAAAATACTAGAGCTGGTTGAAGCTCTAGCAACATCCATCCTTCCTGTAGCAAGAGGGGCTGGAATCTCCTCTTCTCCCTCTGTAGTCTCTTGCAAAGCAAGCAGCCTCTCATCATCCTTCTCCTTGTTGATCATTTCCAAGGTCACTTCTATCTTCTCAAATCCTCTTTCCTTCATTTTGGAGATGAGTCGCAAATTAGTATGGATGTATACAAATTTTCCTGTATTCTTTGGAAGCAGCCTATTCCTTCTTTTGGTATGGATAAGAGTGAACGTGCTCCAATTCCTCTGACAAGGAGAAGCACGTGTGCCTTGCGAGAGCACTCGAATAGCCAACTGCTGCAAATTTGGAGTGTGAGCCCCAAATGTCTCCCACCACTTCACCCCTTGATGTATTCTCTTATCATCCTTCACAATTGCCCGAGCAAGTGTGCCTGACATGGACTTTTAAATATCTAACTCATCAATTAAGATGCCCTGCCTCTCAACATCATACTTTGTGTACCGCTCTATGACATCCATCTTAATCACGTTGGCATGTGTTAATACTGGCTTCACCTATCCAGGCTGTCCAATGTCCTCAAACAAGAGGTCAAGGCAATGACTTGGTTGTAACTTTGATGTGGCATAGCGTTGCCACTATGGAGGCTTGGGAAGAATACCTTGGGTGTCGTAGTGGAGGGGAGGAGAACTGTGAAGGCCAGGGGTCCGTGAGTGCTCCACGAGCAAGAAAGAGCCAAATGCTGGGAGTTTCCGAGAGGGCAGTGCAATGAATTAGCGGGGTGAACCTTGGGCGATAGGATTTCAATAGGAGCTCCGTGTGAGTAGGAGGATCATTGCGTGAAGGCCAATATCAGATAAAGGGAGTGCAACAACGTGCTAGGCTGGTTAGTCTTCATATGAGCACAGAGTAATCTACAAGGATGAAGGTGGAGAGGCTTTGACTTTGTGGGTCCTTGAATGAAGAGAGTGTCGTATGTGAATAGTTCCATGTAATGGCTTGAAGGTCATAGTGTATGCTCAGCTCATTGTAGGAATCCCATACCTATTACTGGATTATAGAAGGAGACCTTGTAGTGATGACAAGACTATGGGCAATAAGGTTGTAGGAGTGGGTTCATGCAGTCCAAAGGTGCAATTCCAAATAAAGGTGGCATACTGTTGGTCGAAGAAGGAGCTATGTGCATCTAGTATAGAAAATATGGGGCCACTCTTCCTCTATCAATTCTCCTGCTCGCACCCGCTTAGATGCATTGTCCATGCACACTTGCACCACATTATTAGGCCCAACATCAAGAATGGCATCTTTCGATATCCCAAAAATTTACTCCCTGATTTGTACTGCCCACTAGTATCCACAGACTTAAAGAAGGCTGAGCCAAAAATGCATGAGATCATGATATTAATGATAGGCGTACACCCGAGTGTTAGACCGCCATTGACCGTCTGTGTTACTGAAAGTTCTTCCTTCCAATCTGAATCCTCTCCTTTGATCAAGTGTCAGTTTGGTAAGTTGGTCTGAAGCTTCCTGCTCCATGTATTGAATGAAGGCCTGGCCCATGCTGGGAGTAATTTGAGGAAAGGAAAACTTGATGACAAGGTATATTCAGTCCTGGAAATTTGGGATATGTGTTTCATTTACTCTTTCCTTTCTTCCAGAATAAATCCATTTGTCTAGGCATGAAGTATGTACAACCTTTTCTTGCTACCAAGATAATTCTCCAAGGCTGGATTCAGTCCTTTCACAGAGGCTCAGCCATGCACTGACCCAGTCATATCGCTGCAACCATCATATCCTCTCATCTTCTGATATCTGATGTCTGCCCCCTGCCTTTTGGCGCTCAGACTGGTTGGCCAGTGTCCTGGTTGGACAGCAGCCAATGGTTCCTGTCTCTGGTTCATTGGGCAGCTGATTGTGTCAAATTGTGCTTCTCACTAACTGATTGGCCACCTGGTGCAATTAACACAGTTTAGTATGCCCAATCTTTTCTCATTTGCAACCATAGCAGCCCAATCTTCTCTCATTTACTCATAATTTTGTCTAAAGTCGCTTACGAACTCCCTTCTTCCCTTTGTTCTTTAGCTTATTCCAATTTGCAACTAGTTTTATGAAGGTATGTATAGCAGTGGATTCATCATCTCCTGGGCATCAAACAAGCACATGTTAAGTACTGCATGTCAAATGTATAAGATGTCTTAAGGTTGCTCATAGCTTCGTTTTTAGTCTTGTTTCATAAGTGTGTCTTAGAACTACTAAATGGGCTTCTGAGTAACTAAGACGATAAATTTCTTGAGTGATTGTCTCCTGGTCTTTGCTTAGGTTGCTGTGAACTGGTTTCAAGCTTCTGTTTATATAAAAATACACGTTGATACCCTCCTTCCCCTCTTCCATAAAAATGAATTTGAAGCCTAGTTGTGGCTGACTATCTCAATGAGATTAGTAACGTGGGTTGATAATTTTGAGCTTTTGACTGTGCAGGACATTTAAAAAATAGAAACTTCTGTTGATAATTTGGAGCATTGATAGTAGAGTTTGTCTCAAGTTGACCATGTATTTGATGGTATATAGTGCTTTCCTTAATTCTTTTCTTAGACTACTAATTGCTGTTTGCTCACATGGCCACTTAGGCACAGATGCTGGAGGCTCTTGGTGCAACTGTAGAAAGAGTTCGACCTGTTTCCATATCTCATAAAGATCATTTTGTGAACATTGCAAGACGCAAAGCAGCAGCAGCTGAAGCTTCCTACATAGAAAGAACAGTGTTGCTTGACAGTTTTGATGGAAAGTCTAGAAATGGACAAATAAACGAAGAGGTTTCCTTTTTTCCAGGCTCTGCTGCTGTAAATGTGTGGACTTCTATTGAAGGCAATGGTTGTGAGCAGGCTATTGGAATGGAAAGCACCTATAAACATGTGGGACAAACCAAATTGTACAGGAAACAGGCAGATATTTATCAAAGGGGTGATAATATCGTGCCTACAGCATGTGAAGATGAATGCAAAGGGGGTTTTTTTGCTGATCAGTTTGAGAATCTTGCAAATTTCAGAGCACACTATCATGGTACTGGTCCCGAAATTTGGGCTCAGATAGGTGGCAGATTGCATGCATTTGTTGCTGCTGCCGGTACAGGGGGTACGATTGCAGGCATCTCACAGTTTTTGAAGGTAGTCACATTCGTCATTCTCCTGCCATTACGTATCACTATGTTCTCCGACAGTTGAATTTCAAAGGCATCTAAAGTTCAAGTGACTCTGTTTGTACAGGAACAAAATAATGATGTAAAATGTTTCTTGATTGATGTACCTGGCTCTGCATTGTTCAACTGGGTTACAAGAGGTGTTATGTATACACGCGAAGAGGCAGAGGGGAGAAGACTGAAGAACCCATTCGACACAATAACAGAGGGCATTGGAATCAACCGTCTAACACAAAATTTTAAGCTGGTACGACTTGATGGAGCATTTCGAGGCACGGACAGGGAGGCTGTGGAGATGGCAAGGTTACCTCTAAATTATAATTTGATGCTTCGTCATCATTCTGTTGCTTGCTGATGCGCTTGCTGATGTGATGCAACATAGCTCTTGATAGAGCACATGTTACAGTGGTGATGAAGATGCTGTGAGCAGCCATTTTAGGTTTTTTTACAGCAGCTCTCTTACTAATTCATGAGAAGGCAAGAACAAGATCCATAGAGTTCAAGAGACACAAAGCAGCTCCCACACTTTGAAAGAACTTGTTGAGGATCTTTTTTACACAATGCTTTTCACATGCTTCTAGGATGCTATCTTTTCCATTTTATTGTCCAAAATTTTGTCTTCTACTAGGTTGCTTTGGTCTTCAAACCAAAACTTGTGCAACCAGTAGATCAAGTCTTTGGTCTTTGTATTTCCTCTATTAGGTTGCTATGGGCTCTGTGCCCAACTAATGTGTCATCCACATGGCAACAATTGCTCAGTTGAGTATAGTCAGACTACCTCTCACCCCTGCCCCCCCAAACCCCACCTCATGCGCTTCCTTCTTCTCCCCTCTCCCTTCAAGGAAAAAAACCCCATTTCCTCCATCCCCCTTCCTCCTCCTAAGACACTACCGACAAAACAACCTAAGAGAGGTAGAATGACTATGCACATGAGGATGGTGTAGGAATCATCCCCTAGGCACTCTGCTAACCCCCTTCTCCGAAAATTTCCCCTTACCTCGTTTTGCCTTCCTCTTGAAATCCTAAAGGCAAAACAACCCATGGGAGGAAAGATTAATAGAGACACGAGAATGATAGCAAAGCATCACTCCCCTTGGCTTGCTCTGCTTTGGCCAAAATCCCAACCCCAAAATGGCCATGAGAAAGGGGAAGAATTCAAGAGGAAGATAAAGAGAAAAAGCATAAGGCTAAGTTATGACATCTCAGCAGCCTTTTGTGACTCCCGTTAATTCTCCCTTACCCTTGTAGGGAATAAACTAGAAAGTAAGGGATTTAGAACATAATGCACATCCTAGGGAGGATCAAGGCAAGTTGCCCCCTAGCCAAGGGGAAACCTGCATATTGAAGAATCCCTCCTAATTTCAACCCATCATCCCTCTGTCATGTTTCATTTTCCATGCTATCAAATTGCACCAGAGCATAAAAAGCTTGAAGGACTTAAGAAAGGTGCAAAAGGCTAAAAGCTGAATCTTTGGCATCCATGGTAGTAAAATCCTCTCTCTTCAATTAGATGATTTGTCATGGCTTTCTAGATTCTTGTCATAACTTGAATGAAGAGTATGTGGACTGCTTTTTCGTTAGCCTTCTCCTTTAGTGCTAGCCCTCGTCTCTACTGAGTTTTCCCTTCACCTACATAATGCTGATGGAAAGTTTGGATGCTGAAGTGGATGAGTTTTGGCCTGCCTGTGGTTCATCTTGATATATGCTTCTTGCCATGTTAGCAAAGATGCAAATTTTGTGGTGTCATGATTAGTTAATGGCCATATGAGGGCCATATGAGGCATTTTGTGGGTTTGAGGGGCACTAGTGCGGAGGTTGTACTAGTAAAAAAAAAAAAAGACCACCTCCATTATGGAGTCCATATTTGGGTGGGGATTGGTGGGGGCTTCTGGTTGTGACTCTTTCCATGCCACCTCCATTATGGAGTCCATATTTGGGTGGGGATTGGTGGGGGCTTTTGGTTGTGACTCTTTCCATGCCAATCGGGTCACTGGGACCCAAGATATGTGATTAAGCAGTTAGGTGTGGTTGTGTTCCCTTGAAGGGGGGTAAAGTGGTAGATTTAAAAAAGGATAAGGTGTAGTGTAAAAGGGAAAAAAAAGGAAACATCTAGAGAAAAGGTGGGATAGAGAGAGGATGTCGTGAAACAAAGGAGGTGTGGACATAGACAAGGGAATTTCTTTTTTGACCAAGGAGGTCTTGTGTGTGGATAAAGTGGTAGATTTAAAAAAAGGATAAGGTGTAGTGTAAAAGGGAAAAAAAGGAAACATCTAGAGAAAAGGTGGGACAGAGACAAAGGATGTCGTGAAACAAAGGAGGTGTGGACGTAGACAGGGGAGTTTTTGTTTTGACCAGGAAGATCTTGCGTGTGGACTTTTTTTTTGGGTTTATGAAGCTCAATTTCAGTCACTCTCTTCCTTCACTCACCTATGCTTGGATCCAGAGTTCTGAAAAATAGAAAATTTACATCTACATTTTGGTGTCTTTGCCCGGATGGCAAATTGGTCATGTCGAAAGACGGTGGACTACAATGTAAAGGAAGAAGAATGGCTGAGAGCAAGGGGGGGGTGAAATAGGTGATGCCTGGGTTCTTTGGGAAATAATATTCGAGTCGGCGGCGCAGGAGGTGTGACAAGCATAGATACTTATGTAGGCTCCATGTTCAAGCTTGGCGTGAAGATTGTCCCAACCCTTTAGTTGATGGCCAGGTTTGTGTCGGGAGGATGAATGGAACATGGGATGGAGGCAGTGGGTTGTTCAGCGACACGGGAATCGCGTGGTTTTTTTTTTCTGTTATGTACCTTGATGGATTGCTTTGGCGATGAGTTTTGCAAGGCGTTCATAGGGGGACAGAGATGTTTGGTGATGGAATGCTCTATTCAAAATTGACTGCGTAGACAACATGCTAACTGTGTGTTCTCCTGAGGTGTTTGGGCGGTGCATTGGTGTGAAGCAGAAAAGGGGCACCCTCAGTGTGTGTCTTGCTATACTGATGGAGGAGCCACAATTCTTTTATGGATATAAATTTGAGGATGTTCATTCATTTGTTCGCCATGCTAGGCGGGGAAGGAGACGTGCAGGGATCATAGATGATATGCTTAAGGAGTCTTTCTTGCACAAGAACTCACAAGTTTTGTAGCTCTTTGGTTCCGCACTTTGCTGGATGATGTGCAGGATAATTGGAGGTTGCTGCCTAGAGCCTTGATTTGAAGATTTTTCATGGATGAAAGGAGATAGGAAGCTTTGGAAAAGCTTATGGATATCAGACAATGAGATAGGGGATTGATAGCTGACTTTCAGTTGAGATATAGAGATGCTTGGTTTGACTATGCTAACCTCTTTGATAGTGTGGATGCGGTGCATGATTGCTTTCAAAGACTACTGGCCTTCCCTCTTGGAGGAGAACTGCTCCTACCGCAATGCCTGATAGTGTGGATGCGGTGCATGATTGGCTATATTGGATGCGGTGCATGATTGGCTTCAATATGGATGCTTTGTTTTGCTGAATTGGCAAGTAAGGATTTTTAGCATGGTTGCCGGACATATGCAAAGGCTTTACACTATACACTTTGATGAGAATCTACATCTATGCACAAGATAAGTAGTATGAGAAGCATCAGGAAATTTTAAAAGGCTAAGGTGGAGTGTAAAGGGAAAAAAAAGGAGACTTCTAGAGCTGAAGTTGGGAGGGAGAGTTCTAGAGAGAGGGGCAGGAGAGTCGTGAAAGAAAGAAGGGTGGATGTAGATAGGGGAGTTTTTGGATGGATGGGTTGTTTTGACGAGGGAGATCTTGGGGTGGAACAAGGAGGCTGTGTGAACAGTTTTTTGGGGATTATGAACTCTTCCTTCTTTCATGTGTGCATGGATTCGGAATTCTAAAAAAATAAAAAATTGTGTCTAAAGTGGTCAGCTTAGTTATTAATAGTTTTCTCTTTGAAGCAGTGTATTGCCCTGTCAGCTGTCTCTTCTAAGCTTTTTGCTTAGAAATGCTTATTTGGAAGAGACTAAAATGAAATACTCTAGTCTTCATATACAATTATAGCTTTAATGAAGAGAATATGGACTACTTTTGGTCCACCTTCTCCTTTAGTGCTAGCCTTTGTCACAGCCGACTAGACCCTTTAGCTCTGAAGTGCTAACCGAAACTCAATATGAATACCTTTACATAAATGAATGCTCAAGTGTGTGTGTGGGTATGTGAATACAGATATGCGAGAGCATATGTTTATATTATCTCTACACCCACCGTTTGGCCTTATGATGTTGATGGGCGTGTCATAGTAGCAAAACTGTGCTGTACATGATGGACTTTATGGTTTCAACCTTGTGGGTGGTTATTATGACATTGAAAACTGCACTATCTGTTGGGTTTACCGTTTTACAAGATGGTTTTGGGCATGCTTTTGGATTCATCTAGATATGTGTTTTCCTCATTTTAGTGAACATGCAAATTCCATGTTGTGAAGTTGTCCATGTTGTGGCCTACAGATATTATGACAAGTTCTTTTTATTCGGAAGTTTATGAATCTCTACCTCAGTCAATCCAGGTAAAAGATTTTATCTTTGGATTGAATGATCGGATCAAAATGGAAGTTCGGGTTAAGTATGCGAACACGCTAGATGAAGCAATTGTCATAGCCCTAAACTATGAGGATGCCGAAGGGAATAGACCAAGTGGGTTTGTGCAGGTCGGTATGAGTATCCGAAGAAAACTGGGTTTAAGAAGAAGTGGATTAGTAAAGGAAGTGTCTCACAGCCTAGCAGGCGAAGCCAGTTGAGACTCCTAAACCAAGTACCACCATTGGAATGAAAAGAAAAGTAACACCAATGGCAGCCCGGGCTTGGTCGAAATCTTCTTTGAACCCAGAGCAAAGAGAAAAAGCGAGGAGAGAAGGCTTGTGTTTTGGATGCCTTCAGCCTCATCAGTGGAAAGATTGTCCACGAAACAAAGGTCGTCGGATGGCTGAGATGGTGATCTCAGAATGCGACATGGAAATGGAGGGAAGTCCCAAAGCAGAACAGATGTAGGTTCAGCTAGCGGGATCTTCTCAAAGGTCAGCACCTGTTTTGTTATGTGTGTCTGTTGCTAAGCTAGTAACTAGTGCACCTGATAATGTCCGATCAAAGCCCGCAGGAACGGGGTATACAGCCTTTAATGATACGGAGTTAATTAAGATGAAGGGGCAAGTAGCTAATCATGATGTCATTGTGTTGTTTGACTCAGTGCCAACACACAATGTAATTAACTCCAAGCTTGTAAAGAGGCTGAAATTAGAGATTAGCCCATCTGACTATGCATATACAGTCAGAATGGCAAACGGAAGTTCAACTGAAGTATGGGACCATAGGGTTACCTAGTTGGAACTTCGAATTCAGGACTATACAGAGAAGCTTGATTTTGAAATGACAAAGCTTGCTCACGTAGATATAGTCTTAGGTAAGGCGTGGCATTCTAGGAAGAATCTAGCCATAGATTGGAAAAAGCACATTTATCAATTCAAGATGAAGGATGTGTTGTATGTCGTACGAGGTGAAAAAGATATACCTCAAGGACTGCTGGTTTCCGTAATGGAAGATCGAAAAGCTCAAGAAGAGTTTTTGTTTCTTTGTACAACCGATTGATGGTCCTTCAGCTAGCACTAATGTTACCCAAAATGGAGAGATGGCCAAGTTGGCTGATCAAATAGCAGAGGAGTTCTCTGATTATTTTAGGGATGAGTTACCTTATGGGTTACCTTTAGAGCGGAATGTTCAACATAAGATTGAACGAATCCCGGGGGCAGAACCTGTAAATAGACCTTCCTATAGATTAAGTTTTATCGAAGAAACGGAGGTGCAAAGACAACTGGAAGAATACCTAAAGCTGAGGCAGATTCAACCCAGTTTCTCACCTTTTGCTTCGCCAGTGATATTAAAAAAAAAGAAAGATGATACTTTTTGCCTCTGTATAGATTACCGAGCATTGAATAATATCACTACTAAGCACAGGTATCCAATGGCTCGGATCGATGATTTGCTAGATGTGTTACATGGGGCCGTAATTTTCAGTAAGATAGATCTTAAATGTGGCTACCATCAGATCCGTATTAGAGCCGAGGATGTGCATAAAACCGCTTTTAGAAGCAGGTTTGGACATTATGAGTTTTTGGTAATGCCGTTTGGACTTATCAATGCTCCAGCGACATTCGTCATGCTTATGAATGATTTACGTCCGTATATCGGGAAGTTTGTAGTGCATTTTATTGACGATATTCTTGTGTTTAGCAAAAGTATTGCTAAGCATCATGAACACTTAAGAATAGTGTTCAATTCTTTGAGGAAAGCCAGTCTTTATGTAAATAAAAAGAAAACTATACTGTATATGGTAAGACTTCAATATTTAGGATTCATTATTACTCCCGAGGGGGATAGAAATGGATCCAAAGAAAGTGGCTGCGACTGACTTGGCCTATCCCTCAGAGTTTGACCGCTTTGCGATTATTCTTGGGATTTGTCCAATTTTATCGAAGGCATATCAAAGGATATTCCGAAATAGTATCGCCATTGACTGATCTGACCTCAGATAAAGTACCTTTTATATGGGGACAAAATCAATAGGAGAGTTTTAATACCATAAAACAAGCTGTGGTCTTAGGACCGGTATTAAAAATAGTTGATCCCCAGAAACCGTTTTTCCTGGAAACCTCCCAACGAAATTGGCCAGCTCATGAATTAGAGTTGTATGTTGTTGTCCATGCTCTGAAAACATGGAGACATTATTTATATGGATCAGAGTTTTATGTTGATGTTGATCATGATACTTTGAAACATTTTTGTAAACAACCTGACTTGAGAGACCGCCAAGCTAGGTAGGCAGAAGTCATGTAGGAGTTTAACTTGACGGTTCGGTACCGAAGAGGGAAGGATAATAAAGTTGCAGATGCGTTGTCACGCATTATGCATAATATGAGCTTCACAGTATTAGAGAGTGCTCTAATGACCGAGATTAGAGAAACATAAAAGGTAGACGAGTTCGTTCAGAGCCTTTGGCCCAAGGCTCATGTATTCAAACCCAGGAAAAAAGGTGAACTGGCATCCAGAAAAGGCAAAACTTATGCAAGATATACCATAAGAGATGGTATGCTGAAAAGAAATGACAAGATAGTAGTACCTAATCAGAATGATCTCAGGCAGAGAGTCATTCAACAATGCCATGATAGCCCATGCGGGACATCCAGGAGTCGAGAAAACGTATGATCTCGTGAAGTGAGATTTCTTTTGGCCAAAAATGAAAAAACATATTCATGAATATGTGACACGTTGTTTTTACCAGGTAAGTAAGGCAGAGCGGGTGAAGCCACTTGGACTTCTACAACCTTTGAAAATACCACTAGGTAGGTGAGAGAGCATTTCCATGGACTTTATTGTAGGTCTGCCTACGACACAAGGTGGATATGATTCTATCCTTGTGGTAGTTGATCGTCTTACCAAGATGGCTCACTTCATTCCAACTAGAGAGTCTGTTAGTGCCCGCAAGTGGCGGATTTGTTTATTAAACATATATTTTGTTTGCATGGATTAACCAAATCTATAGTGTTAGACATGGATGTCAAATTTACCAGTCAATTTTGGATTGCAGTGTTTGAGACACTAAGGACTGAGTTGGGAATGAGTAGTGGGAATCATCTAGAAACGGATGGTCAGACGGAAACAATCAACCAAATTTTAGAGGATATGCTTAGAGCATATGTGTCATTGAGGCAACATACAGGGGGCAAGTGGTTGCCATTGTTAGAATCTGCCTACAATGATAGAAAACATTCCTCTACAGGGTTCAGTCCTTTTGAGCTGAACTATGGTTATAGACTAGCAAATCCAACTACAGTTGAAGTATCTCAGAAAGTGCATAGTGCCGCCAACTTTGTGGTTCAGATGCGGTAGATGCTAGCACTTGCGAGAGCTAACATCCGCCAAGCTATGGATAGAGCTAAGGCATATGCGGATGAAAAGAGATCCGTTAGAGAATTTAAGGAAGGAGAAAAAGTTTTTCTCAGAGTTCCTTGGCACTCTAAGTCTTTGACTGCAGGAGAGTGTGCTAAGTTATCACCCCGATATTGTGGGCCGTGGTTAATTCTAAAAAGAATAGGCAAGGTAGCCTATAAATTCGAATTACCACAGGGTTGTAAGGTGCACCCAGTGTTTCATGTTTCTTGTTTAAAGAAATTTTTGCATACAGGTGACTCACTAATCGAGGGTGTTGTTTTGTTTCAGGAGATAGGGGATAATGCAGGATGCAAACCAACAAGAACCTTGGACCGAGGAACAATGCAAGTACACAATCGGAAGATACCCACGGTGTTGGTTGCATGGCATGGTTTACCTCTATCAGAAGCTACTTGGGAATCCGTATACCAGTTATGGAGAGTGTTTTCAGACTTTATCATCGAGGACGTTGATGCCTGAAGAGGGAAGAAATGGTACGCGCAAGTTGAGGCAACATGACCTCGAAAGGGTCAGTCGACATTTTCCTTTAAAGGATCAAGGTTTGTATTATATTTATTTGGGCTTCACGTAAATGATAAAGAAAGGAATCAAGGTCAAGGTCCTTGGTGAGGGTGACATGGCACAAGACTAGGTGGATCTAAGGCTAAGGGGCCTAAATGCATTAAATGTGCCAAGGGGCAAATGATTTCAATGCTATCCCAAGAGGGGTAAATGATGCATTGAGGAGATGCCCTCAATTGTAGACATGTCGCATACTAGATCCATCTAGGGAATTGGGGCTTGGTGGAATCTACAAGCTGGAGCCTTCACGTATGTGGGCGATTCTAAGAGTTTTGCTACCACCAAGGTTGGCTGGGAGGAAATTCTGTGCGTCTGCCCCGTGAGAGACTGTTAAAACTGATGATGTGAAGCGAGTTGAAGATAGTGATCGTAATATTTAGTCTTGTGTAAGGTTGGGAGGGACTGAAATGAAATATCCTAGTCTTGATTGGGTTGTCATAGCTTGGTTGGAGAGAATGATTAGTCTTCTCCCTTAGTGCTAGCCTTTGTCACGGATGAGTCTACCCTTCATCTTCGGAGCTCTGAGCATGGATGAGTCTTCCCTTCACCTGCAAAGTGCACCTTTAAAGTGCTAATTGAAACTCAATACAAAGACCTTTTATGAATGGATGCTCAAGTGTGTGGTTGTGTGGATACACATGTGTGAGAGTATATTTTTATACTATGGTCCATGTCTGAAGCAGATTTGGACATTATGAGTTTTTGGTTATGCCATTTGTGCTTACCAATGCTCCAGCTACATTCATCATGCTTATGAATGACGTACTATGCATGTTCATCGGGAAGTTTGTAGTACATTTTATTGACGACATTCTTGTTTACAGCAGAAGTATTGCTGAGCATGGAGAACATTTAAGAAAAGTTGACCGTTGGGCACTGATGACATCAGTGGAAATATCATAGTAGCTAGTCCCTGTCATGCGTGATGAAGTGTTGTCATGAGTTTGAAACTATACTGTTGGTTGGGATCTCATGGGAAGAGTTTGGGTATGTTCTTGGATTAATCTAGATATATGTTTTTTATAGCATTAGCAGACATGCAAATTTGGGATCTCATGGGAAGAGTTTGGGCATGTTCTTGGATTAATCTAGATATATGTTTTTTATAGCATTAGCAGACATGCATATTTCACCTTATGAAGTTTTCATCCATGTGTTGAGGCTTGCTGATATTGTGATAAATTCCTTTTATTTGAACCGGTACGTTACCCTATCAGCTATCTTTCTAAGCTTTTTTGCTTAGAAATGCTTGTTTGAGAGAGACTGAAATAAAACACTAGTCTTAATAGGTGTCTTAGCTTGACTGAAGACAATGTGGACTTCTTTTTTATTAGCCTTTTCCTTTAGTGCTAAATTCTAATCCATGTTGTGGCTTGTTGATTTTTTGACAGATTCCTTTTATTTGAAGCGGTACCTTGCCCTATCAGCTATCTTTTCTAAGATTTTTTGCTTGGAAATGCTTGTTCGGGAGAGATTAAAATAAAACACTCGTCTTTGCTGCTTTTTGATAATCTTTTTCTTGTAGTGCTAGCCTCTGGGTCTGCCATTCCACTTTGGAGTGTTGGCATGCAAATTTTACCGTGTGAGATTTCCAGCTTTTTGTTTGGACATGCTTGTTTGGGAGAGACTAAAATAAAACACTCATCTTCATAGGACTTCGTAGCTTGAATGAAGACAAGGTTGACTACCTTTTGATTAGCCTTCTCTTTC
Organism: Dipteris shenzhenensis; assembly: GCF_047967505.1. NCBI lineage: Eukaryota > Viridiplantae > Streptophyta > Polypodiopsida > Gleicheniales > Dipteridaceae > Dipteris > Dipteris shenzhenensis. Next base: position 21,506,190 of record NC_141600.1, read on the forward strand.
AGTGCTAGCCTTTCTTATAGTTGGGTCTTCCCTGGAGTGCTGAGAGCACATGCTCATACTATAATCTACACCCACTGTTGGATGTTGATGACATCTGTGGTAATGTCGTAGTAGCAAATCTGTTGTGTTTTCAGAGGATGTATTTGGGCATGTTCTTAGATTCATCTAGTAGCAGCAAGTCTATTGTGTTTTCATAGGATGTGTTTGGGCATGTCATACATTTTCGCCGCAAATCAGAAGGCATACTTTCATCTTGTGAAAGTTTAATAATCCATGTTGGGATGGCAGAGTAGTGTCCTATCACCTATCTTTTTGCTTAGAAGTGCTTGTTTGGGGATACTAAAATGAAATAATCTAGTCCTAGTGGTTGTAGCTTGAATGAAGAAAGTTAGGATTATTGCAGAGAAAAATGCCTTTATTTAAAAGAGTGTGCGCGCGAGCGTGCATGGATACATATGTTTGAGAATGTATGTTTATCTATGGTCTACACTCATTGTTGGGTGTTGATGAAGTCGGTGGAGATGTCATATTAACTAGTCTTTGCTATGCGTAATGGAGTTTGCAACCTTGTGGGTGACTTTCATGAGATTGAGACTACAGGATTTGTTGGTTTTTTACAATACGAGTTTAGGCATGTTTATGGATACATCTAAATATATGTTTTGGCTATATCAACATACATGAAAATTTCACCTTGTCAAGTTTTCTTCCATGCTGGGGCCTATTGATATTTTGATAAATTGTTTCCATTTGACTTGGTTGTATTGCCAAATCCACTATCATTTCTTAGTTGTTTCTGTAGAAATGCTTGCTAAGAGATGATAAGGAACTTCTTGTATGGATGAATTTGGGTGTCTGCCAAAACATATATCTAGTGAATCCAACAACATGCCCAAGGTTGAAAACCATAAACTCCATCATGCATGGCTAGTTACTACAACATCGCCACTAACATCATCAGTGCCAAAGCTTGGGTGTAGAGCATAGTTATAGACATATGCTCTCACACACATGCATCCATGTACCCCCCACAAACTTGACCGTCCATCCATGCAAAGGCCTTTGTATTGAGTTCATATCAACCTCCAGAGCTAAAGGCCTGCCTAAACCGTGAGAAAGGCTACCACTAAAGGTACGAGTACAAATCAGCTCGTGATTTGAGTTAACGGGTCTGATATACGAACATGAAATCAAACCTAAATGCACTATCAAACACCTTGGGCCTATAGATAGATAAAGAGAGAGCGAGACATTATATACAACTGTATGAATCAAGGAACATGCTGAGACTCATCCAATAACAACCAAGCAAATAGTGTATTTAAATCTCATGGTAGTCAAGTACAATGTTGAAACCGATAAACTTGATCACACATAGGGCAAGGCAATACCCCGACTGATGTCATCGGTGTAGAATGGTGCGGAGTAGACCATAGTATAAACACATTTTCTCACACATATGTATCCACATACTCACAAACACTTGTATCATTCATGTATACAAAGTTCTCATACTGAGATTCTGCTAGCACTCCATATGTGAAGGGCCTTGATGAAGGCTAGCTCTAAAGGAGAAGGCCAATCATGTGATACCCCACTTTCTCTTCCTTCAAGCTACGACAACGCTATGAAGACCAGAGTATTTTAGTTCAGGCTCTCGCGAAAGAAAGAAAAGGAAATTAAGAAGCATTGATGTTGTGTTGGGATATGAGCGAGGGCCAACCCCTACAATGAGAATTCTATTCTAAACTTATAACAGCTTGCTATTTACAATAGTAGGACTCTGAGAACTCTGTAGAATCCTCTGGTATGAACCTGCTGATGTCTAAGAATGAATGTCTCCTCAAAATCATGACCTAATTGCCAAAAAACAGCCAATAGTAGGGACTGATATGAAAAAGCGTCAACTGCAATATAGGCACTGCCACAGTCACCTACTATCGATAGCATCAGTAGCATCAACATGCTACAGGAAACCACTCCCAACCAATCCAAATCAATAGTAGAAGCAAGAATCATAGTTTGGGAGCTACGAAACAATAAACAAGAACGACCCCAAAATTCTTAACCTGGCCAGAGGACATCTGATGGTGTCTTTGAATCAAATTGCAATTTTTTCGGATAGATCCTAAAGCAAGATGTTGACGTAGATGTAGCCCAGCTGTCGCAAATCTGCAAATTATCAAGTCTCCTCGTCATAGAAATCTTCTGTCAGATCAATCGAAGATCAAAGGTTAACAATTGTACACGTGGTTCAGGGAGAGCTCACAAAAAGAAAACCAGGCTGCCTACTGTAAAGAAGACTTTGAGAAGGCTCTAAAGGAGAAAGTGGGAGGACTATACAAATCTCACCTCCCCACTAGTATAGACACATTTAGATGTTGACCTCTTCTATCTAACCTAAAGCTCCCTCCTTCCACTCTCATCTGTTCTCTCTCTCTCTCTCTCTCTCTCTCTCATCGCCACCACTTCTGACAACTATCAGCAGCTCAGGATGCATCATGGTCCTCATCTAGATGAGACTTCAATCATAGTGCTGCATCATCGTTGATGTTATTGCATCTTGTACTAGTACCTTTTTCCCTTGAGAAAGGAGAGAGTCTCTGTTATTGTTTTGTATAGATTGCATGGTCCCATGGACGATATTTATTTAATTTCTTCCTTTTTCTGTTCTATCCCTTTCTCAAAATGTATCGCTTCCCCTTTTCTTTTTCTGCTATTGTTTTTCATTTTCCGCATGCTTATAAGATAAGTTCTATTTCTTGGAAGAGTGCTTTGCTGGACCATGGAGTGTGTTCACAGGCCTTTTAAAATGATGATTTGGGCACCTATCTATTGTATTCAGAGGTTGACAAGAAGGTTGTCTTTTTATCATCCGGGTAGTGTATTGGCATCCACTATGCTCAATAATTTATTGATTCCAAGCTTTTACTGAATCTTAGGGAAGTTGACATGGTTGTACACTAAATTCAGGTCAACAGGCAAAGTTTATGTTTAGATATTCTAACGTCACTCCTGTTCCCATTGATTTCTTTATACTGTTGGAAACGCACAATGAGCAGGAGACCAAAAGTTCCTCTAGAATCAGGGAGTAGTCTTGAAGGGCCTGGCTAAGAAAGGATGGTTAATTTTCCCTTTACAGAAGATAATTATTTTACCATCTATAACTGCTCCTTTTAGTTGATCGCTGTGAATTGACATTTTTTGCCGAAAATTTCAGGTATTTAGTGAGAAAGGAAGGGCTGTTTCTTGGGAGCTCTTCTGCAATGAATTGTGTTGGTGCAGTACGTGTTGCTGAGATGCTTGGACCAGGGCACACGATTGTGACAATACTTTGTGATAGTGGAATTAGGTACCTGAGCAAGTTCTATAATATGGAGTATCTTGACAGGCTGAATCTCACTCCAACTGCTAGTGGCTTGGAATTTCTTGGTATGAAGTAGAATGTCAAGTTTATGCAAATCAACTGGAAGCTGAGTCGTCAAAAATATGCAGAACTCATACAATTAATCTTAGTAAAATGGCAATGCTAATTATGCTATTTCTTGGTGGATGACTTGATTGTTTTGTTCAGGTCCGTCTCTATGTAGCATTTTGCATTTGTTTTCTGCTTTGTGTATTATTAAATATACTTGAGTGACTCTTCTTGGCCTATCTAGTGTGTGTTTTGTGTCCAGCGAGGGATTAAAGTTGGCTTGCTGCTACGATTGTATGCTTGAGTTGACATAAAGATTCATTTAAAAAAAAAAAAAAACCATGAAGAAAGCCTGTTGTATGCTAGGCAGACATTATCGTGTGATTCATGTGCAGATAGAGTTCGGAACATTGTGCTCTTTTCCTGTGAGTATTAATTGTCAGTTTAATGAAAGAAAGGGAGTGTCTTTTGGGCCTAATGATTCTGCACTTTCCTCTATCAATACATATAATCATGAAAAAGGTGCCTTTATGAAAAAAAACCACTGCATTCAACAAATGAAGAGTTCTGGCATGCAACATGTCTTATACAACTATAAGATCCCAGCAAAAACGTCATACAGGCAAGAGTCAAGACTGAGCTGACGTGTTCATGATGTGGCATTAATGCTAAACGTATATAGGATAATTGATTCTAGAGTGGCTTTGATGGCAGAAAATAGTCCCTTAATGAAGGAAACAATGTTTAGCTAAGGGAGTGCATTGTTCTTGAATGGTGTAGATAAATGTGTTGTATCAAGGAAGAACTGTATTAAAATGTTGATGTTGATCAAGCCTTGAACTGTTTTTAATAGAGGTTTAAGAGATTAGTACTGACAAAAAAAGAAAAAGAGAATACTTTGTATATGTCTTAAATACGATATTATGGGGTAGCATGAGTTTTTAGGGGTCCTAATATAGTGCAGAACACCAAATTCAAACGGTATTTTGATTGTCCATTATGTTGTAATTCATGCTAAATTCAAGATACAAGGGTTAAAGGATATCATAAGAGCCTTAAAACATTTAAATCATACTTATCGAGTGCCTCTAATTGATACAATTAAAACAATTAATATGCAAAATACCTATACACGGGATAATTCAAAAATAGAAAAGTGAGATTTAATGCAGAACCTATTTTGGTAGGTTGAGATTAGGATCATTTAATCTCTTTTAGTTTTAGCCTTTATTGTGTTTTGGTGACTTTCCCTTATGATATAATATTGTTATAGTTAAGATATGACACTTTGTGGCTATTATGTGTAGTATATAAAGATGCTTATTTGTGAACTGTAACTTACAATGCTAATCGCCAGGCTAACCATTCTTGTTAATTGCAAAATCAAACTTTTAACAAAGTTTTGTCACTCTCAGGTGTTTCATATACTTATAAACACTTTGTAAAAAATACTAGCTCATTGAAATCATTTTTATCTTCAAGCATGCTAGATAAAGTTTCAAATCTGAGTACTCTCTTGGTGAAATGCTGTGTTACGATGCATTTGTGAGCATTTTGTAATCATAATAGTTTTTTGTGCTCCTTATATTTTTAAAAAGTAGTCCTATGAGTCTACCTTAAGCTCAAGAGATGAAATCACCAAAAAATGCATTTATAAGTTGTGAATTTTTTGCCAAAAAATCAAAAGGACACTTTTATGTCTTGTTATGCTATCGAACTAGTGTTAACAGATGTGAATCATGATAATTTTATCATATTGATCTGTCAATGCTCGATGATAAATGAATGTTGCAAGAAGCAAGGGACCTTGTGGAGATTAAATGGACATAGATGCGAAGGGACATCCATGCAATTGCCAAGTCTTGATTATACTTATGTTCCATTACAAGATGATGATGAGTGGATATATGTACATCTCATTGCAAGATAAATGAGGAGCTTGAAACCTTTGATAGTGTCATCATTGGTTCACTTCAAAGGGATAAATAAGGAGCTTTAGACTGAGCTTGAAACCATTGGTACGCTCATCATTGGTTCACGTCAAAGAAATGCAGTTTTAGCATTAAGAGTAAAGGCAAAGGAAAAGGTCATGGATAGAGATGTGGATATTTTATATGATGCGAATTTAGACGATCACAAGGAGGATTGATGATTATTTTTGTGTAGGTAGGACCAGAGGGATAGTATTGCATACTGCTTGTGTCACATGAGAAGGAGATTGGTGCTTGCATTGGAGGACACATGACTAACCTAGATGACTAATCCACCAAACATGTCGACTCAAAGAAAGAGGACACTGAGGGTGCTTGCATTGGAGCCACAATATGATAGTGAAGGTAAACTATCACATATGGGGATTTCAAAGCTAGTGGCTCATCTGATGAGGATAAGGATTAGCCTTGAGTCATAAGTCATGACTTTTTGCGTCATGTTGATACTTGCCAGCATCCACTATTTATTTTTCTGTTTGATACATTATTTGTGTGACTCGTAACTCATGACTCATGGCTAGTTGCTTGTGACATATTCAGACTCTAATTGCCAAGGCCTTTATATGACGCTGATCTTGTGGGATCATTTTACTTCAGTTATATAAGTCTTGTGGTGCCTTATAATGGAATTCCATTTGTGGAAATCTAGAATCTTGTCAAGGGTAGTATGAAACCATAAGGTTGTTGTAGGCACACAGTAGGGCATTAATGCAAACATTGATGTACTTAACGTTGGTGTGTTAGTCATCTAGGTTGGTTAATATTTGTAGCCCGTGACATGTTTGGTGCTGCTTGTATTGAGATTGGTGCAAAACACAAAACTTTGGCATTTGGTGCCCCCTTTGATTGTAAGGGAAGCCCATTAGGCCTTTTGAACAATTGGTTAGGAGTATGTCATAAAAAAGGACTCCCCTCACTTTATTTGTAAGCATCCACTAATCTATTGTGGAGCTAATGTGATATTAGTGTCATTTTTGCAGTTGGTCCCATCCCTTGATGGTTTCTACTTTGTGGAAATGTGATTATTTTCCATTCTACACAAAAATACAAATAGGTTTTGCAAATGCAGCCATTAAATTGAGTGCTAAACATCATTCCATGAAAAAGAATTCAGGTCCAATGACATGGCAAGAGCAAAAAAGAGGATAAGTAGTGACATGGATGAGACAACAAAACACCAAGGGTTGGAGGTTTGGAAATTTAAGAGGTGGCACAGCATGAAAGTTAGCGAAAGATGCAAAACATGAAAATTAGAGGATGATGCATAGGATGGCTCCACAGTATGATTGGATGAGCTTACACATTGGTCATCGAGATTGTACTCATTGATTTTGTACATTAATACATAAACTACTTGTTATGAGAGCACTAAGGTGACAATATTTAATTGAGTTTCTTAACTTTATAACCCTTATGCTTAGTTGAGGACAAGAGAATCAGTTAGCAGTTTAGGCTTGTAGTGAATTGAGGAGAAATCAAGACATTGGGCACCTACAACCCCTAAAACAACCCCTTGACATGTTAAATATTGCTAATTGACACATTAAATGTGCACCTTTCCCACCCATTGATGATGCAACTTTTTGCTTCTCTCGAACTTGATTAAATTGAACCTTATTATTACGATTGCACATAAGGAAATAAAGGAGGATTAAAGGAAGGTAAGAATGGTTTGGGGGCATTGGAATCAAGCCACAAGGGAGCTTAATGATGACCTTTCTTACAACAAAGTGATGGATGAACATTAAGTCAAGGGCCATTTTGTTGGTTTTAGTGCTTAGGTTTGGGTTTTTTCAAAGGAGGGGGGGGGGGCGCAGGTGTATGTGCAAGGGTAGAGTGGTATAGGCTAAGGACCATATTAAAACATATAGGGAGCAACCCTAACCCTATTCCCTTATTGTATCAAGTGTGTATTCCTTCATTTTTTATAGAGTTGTAGATTGTAGATTCCTATGGTATTGTTGATGACTTTCAAAGGTGTTAAGCCAATGTATGTGTTGCCATCCATAGGAGGTTTGTTTTCCCCTCCATCTTGCTATGTATTTGCCTACATGACACATGCATGTGCACCATTTTCCATATTTATTCCATTGATGTTACCTGACCTACAGCTTCATGTTTCATTGACCATGCAAAGTTATTTGCACCCAAGCTATAGAGGGAGTCGCATTGAACATTTTTGGTTGTAGAAGCTCTACATTTTGAGCCATGATGAAGGATGAGAACATTCACAAGGTTGTTTACAAAGATCAATATGAGCATGAATCAATGAAAGGTGATTAAAATTGGGTCCAGAGGCTTGACAACTAGAAAATAGAGCGCACGAAGCTTCTTGCATCTTGCTACATCATCTGAGTTATTATTGAGAATCCATACTCTAAGAGGAGAGGTCACACAAGGATATTCTCCCTTTTCTCTTGTAAACCTAAAGATATAGATTCTCTCTAAAACATGTCTTGCTACATCACTTATTTTTGCAACCATCCAGCTGGTAGATAAGGTAATCCACGTAGACATGCCATGTGGCAAATAAGTCATATCATCTTAACATGTGGCAGTACCATAATCTTTAGTCATACTTCAACCACAATTAAAAATACCAATGGTCAAGTTGCCAACTCGATAAGGAATATGCCATTAGAATATTCCTTGAAGCAAAGGGCCATTCACACATGTCCTTAAATGCCAAAAGTCATTTTTCTCTGCTTTTTACCTTTATTTTAAAATGTCATAATATAGCCACATCAAGCCCAAATGTATCCAATTAGAGCCTAAGTTTTACACACTAAAGAACATACTTTGAACAAATATTTTGCTCAAAACTGAGTTCCTCCCATTGTTATTCTCTCACTTAAAAAAAATTGTATGGTGGGAACCACTAGGTTCTTCACTGGGAGAATCTGTCTACTTCAAAGTATTAAATTTAGACATAACCTAGATACAAGATCTCAATTCATAAGTTCCTTCTGAAGCTATTCCACATGATTTTTTAGTAAATGCTTTTGTGAATTTTCCTCCTCTCTCACATGGGATTGTTTTCTAAATGTAAGAGCTTGGCCTGTAATTTATGCCACAGTTCCTGCATATTTTTAGACAATTGATTGTGCATCTCAACTAACTCTGTAGTTGACAAAACTTCCAACAATGTCAACTATACCCTCATCCTCCATGGATCTAATATACTCTTCAACTTTTGAAAAGTTTCCACTTTCTCTTTTAACAAAGCATTTTTCACAAATATTTTTTGGTTTGTCAGTGCAATCTCTTCCAGTTCACTAAAGAACTTTATCTTCATTGCATACAACCATGCAATAATCTATGATTTCATACTTGTCCTTTGTTTAAGTATCTCTTTTGTTTCAAGACATGGGATCCTATTTCTTGCTTTTACGCTTCCAATTGTTTTACTATAACTCCGACTTCCTGCATCTTTAATTCTAACTCTTGCTTAAGTGATTATTTTTCAGCTAGCACTTGCTTATTCTCCCATTTCAATACTTGCCACTCCATACAAATTTGTTGCATTGCTGACTACCTAACCTTTTGATGATCCTTTTTCTGAGTGATTGTATAGCTCTAGCAATAGCTGAGAAAAAAATGTCCTATCTCAATACTTGCCACTCCTTATAAATTTGTTGCAATGCTGACTGCCTAAACTTTTGATGATCCTTAAATTTTCTAAGTAACTATATAGCTCTAGCAACATTTGAGAAATAAATATCCTCTCAGTTTCATTGACTATGATACATGCTGTGTTTTAGCCTGCTTTGTTTCAAGTTTCTCTATCTTAATGTGTAGTTCATGTTCACGATATACTTTTATTGTTTCTGAGCCTGCATAGGATTTGCGTAATATTCCAAATCAACCTTTGTTTCAATGTGACATGCATTGTAATCTTTACCTTTTTAGTGTTCTTAGGAGTAGACTTGGTATGTTGTGCATCTGTTTCCATTGGTAATGGTTCATTGACACCCTTCTTACTCTCTTGTAAATAAAAAAAAATATTTTCTTTAGAGTCACTGTATTCCATAAGTGCTTTTACAGTTTCAACTTTGCTATACTTGTTGATAATTTTAGAGGATCAAGATGTTAAAGATAATGAAAGACAAGATAGCCTTTGTCACGGAGTGGGGAGTTTTTGAAAGGAACGTAATGACATTCAGATTGAAGAACACACCCCCTATGTTTCAATTGTGAATTCAATATCTGTTTATACCATATTTGACCACGTTCATGAGGGTCTTCTTGGCTGCTTTTAATATGCTCAATAAAGGAAATGAGCATGTCCAACTTTTTGGCTGTGTACCCTTTCTTTGGTCGATGGACAGTTTGTACTAAAGAAAATAAGACAGAGACAATAGATGTCTTCTAAATGGTCAGTACTATTTTATCTTTGCCTAAAATTTCACCCATGATTTTGTCATGTATAACACTTGCCTAATTCACTTCCCCGTTTGCTCTACAAAATACAAGAGTGAATAACTACCTTTGGACATATAGTCAGATTTCATTAAGAATAATACTCTCTCCAAAAACCAAAGAAACTGATTATGGCAATTTCCTTCTTGCAATGTTTTTTATCATAAAATGCCATTTTATGTGCAGTGGATTTCCAAACTCCCGAAGCATGAGCTCATTAGGGCAATCGGCTAGGGCTCTAATTGGAGAATTAGATAGTAAAGGTAGTTTAAACACTTGCAATACTAGTTGAATTATAATAGCATCTTTGATATAAAAAAACCTTTGTTCACTTGCAAATAATAGAATTATTCCATTGCATGCATATTTCATAGCCCATGTCCACCAAGGCAACTTGTTGTACTCGTAAAGACCCAATCTTTCTAGGCCAAAAATGTTCCGTGTACAGACTCATCCGAGTGATGTTGAAAGTCTTAAAATTGAGTAGAAATTTGATATGTTTACCTTTTAGATGATCACTCCACTGGTTTAGCATCATTTTTCTACACGTAATCAATTAGATTATGGAGACTCTTGCAAATAGATAAGGAGATATTTCTCTTTCACTTTCCCATGTCGATAGACTGTGTTGTGGAGTCAGAATCAACTTGGAGACTAGGACAAGTGCTTTTACCAGTCCCCTCTCCAAAGTTCTCCTTGACTACTAGTTTGATCACTCCACTCATGTTGGATTGGAGGAAAGTAGAAGCAAAAGATCCCGTAGGAACTTCAGAGGCAAGGACATTCAAGGCAAGGATGTTCAAAAAATCAAAGCTGGTGATAGTTTTGAGTGACATGCAAACTAATGTGTCTTATTGGAATATCGACACCTGTGAGTGGTGGTTCATCAAAATTTGGTGAGAATCACCCTGGTTAATTCGAACACACATCTAACTATTATAATTAACTGGATCATCTCTCTTCGGATCTTGACATATGATTTTAGTGCCTCTAACACATTTCCATGAAGATCCATGATCTAAAATGTTACCAGTCCCAAATCTTGGGTTATCCAAAATAGCTCTTTGTATCAAAGATTTAGTGTGCATGAAAATATTTCTAGTCTAGAATTATACATCAAGCCAAATTTTCTTCCTTATGATTTTAAACTTAATGTTTCAGTCCACCCAAGCCTTCCTTCTCTCTTGAATAACTTGAGTTGTGTATTAGCAAATGATATTGTCAAAATTCCACTGAATCCTCTGAACTGAGATTTTTTGTGCCGCCATCTATAAATTGAGTGAAAAGAACCCCACATTGAAACCACTATTCTAATGTATACACTAAATAGCATGAATCTTACATGGCTCGGTGCAAATACCATCTTGCGAAAGGACATGCCTGAGCAAGATACCAAATCAGGCACAAAATACACTCTTGGTGGGATTTAAGGAAATTCCTACTTGCCTATATATCTATAAGACATTTTTGAGAAAGTAGAGATGATTAGTGTGTGTAGAATACATGAAAATCATCCAAATAAATGGTATGAATTCAGTTAGATAGTCTCCGAAAGTCTACCATAAACTTATGAAAAGGTGAGGGTGTATTTCTCAAACCAAAGGCATCACTTGGGCTGTATAAGCACCCCATTCTATAATGAAGGCAATTTCAGGTTGATCTTCTGAAGTGACAGTGATTTGATTGTAGCCATTGCAACCATCCATAAATGAATACATTTCATGTCCTACAACTTGACCCAAGATTTCCATATATGATAGGTATTGGAAATGGGTCAGAAACACTTTGTGCATTCAGCTTCCAGTAGTCCACACATACTTAGACTTTACCATTTTTCTTTGGCACCGCCACAATGTAAATAACCAATCATTGTGGTCAATAGCATAAATGAATCTCATGCAAAGAAGTTAATCTAGATCAGCTTTGATTAGCATAATCATGTACCTTTGTTATTAAATTGGTTTGGCAAATGGCATCAAAGGAGTTTGACTTCACAGTAGTTGTACGTAAGGGAAAAACCCATGTCCTGGCCGACCACCTATCGAGAATCCCAAATGGTGAAGCCCCAATGGGGTCAAAAATGATCTCCTAGACGCTTCTCTATTCTTCCTTGACATCATCCCTAAATGGGCCACCGAGATCGGCCACTACCTGACAAAAGGATTCCCCCTGGGCCAAGCCCTTTTAAAGGATAGAGCCTGCAAAACTCACTAAGGATGCAATGCCATATCAACTGATAGTAGGCCAGCTATACCACAAGGGCAAGGATGGCAACCTACGAAGATGTGTGTGCGAACACGAATACATCAATGTGCTTGAAGAAGCCCACTCGGGCATCGCAGGAGGTAATTTTGCCATTGATGTTATAGCACGTAAGGTGCTGCAAGATGGTCTTTGGTGGCCGACTCTCTTCGCAGATGCAGCCGAATTCATCAAACAATGCAACCCCTGCCAGTGTATCCAAATCCCACACAAGGTGGGCATGATGCCCTTGACCGGAATCCTGACCAATCAACCCTTTAGGAATTGGACCCATAAGCCTAGCAGCCAAGGGAATCAAGGCCAGATACATCATCCTCGCCACCGATTACTTCACCAAGTAGAAGGGAGAGCCACCGTGAAAGCCGATCCGAGATCCACTACCAAATTCTTATCTGAAGAAGCCATCACGTGGTTCAGATGTCCCTTGGAGTTAGTCAGTGGCCGAGGGACTCACTTCCTCAACAAACGATAGCAATCCTGACTAGTGAGTTTATGATCATACATCAGAAGTCAACACCATACTACCCTAGGGCAAATGGCTTGGCTAAGAGCTCCAATAAAACGTGCTGTAAGATCATCACTTGTATAGTGGAAGCTAGTCGTACCGACTGGGAGCATAAGCTCATAGCCGCCGTTATGGGCCTAGAATACCTCCTACAAAGTGACCACACACTGTACCCCCTTCAGCCTAGCCTTTCAGGGTGGAGGCAGTGATGCCGATGGAGTATGTCGTGCCTAGCCTTCATCTTACCGTTAAGGAAAGACTTACAGAGAATGTGTTGTTGAGAGTTCATGCTCAACATCATGTGATCATGTGTGCATAGCACCGTGATCATATGTGAATAGCACTAACCCAACAGAGTGCTATAAAGGAAAGGGTTAGATCCCCTAACCCTAACCCTAAATGGGTTTGTATATATTCTATTTTTTCAACTAAATCTAATGTACAGTTAGTCATTTGTGGTGTGCTCTTTAGTTGTGCCCTCTCTCCTCATCTCCACTCTTCTCCTCTCCCCTCTTCATATTTTGTCATGGTATCAGAGCATGGTTTTGCCTTCCGCTGAGGCGCCATCCTTCTTGTGAGAGTGATTGAGAGATTGAGAGATCGAGAGAGATTGAGTGTTCCATTCTCTTCGGTTGAGATAAAATTTCCATTCACTGTGAGGAAAAGTTTCCGTCCATATTTCGTTCATTGCTTGAGTGCTTATGATAGTTTCAAGTGAGAAACAGAGAGATAAGGAGTCGACTCCTATCTCTGATGCACAAGCAATGTAGGCTCCTACAATGCCTTTGGAGAGAATGGCTTCTACTACCATCTACAAGGCTCTAAGGCAAACTCTTTGTGGCCTCTGAGCATAGGCAAGCCCTCCAACGACTAAGCTCTCTGAGGTTAGCAACAGGCAAGCAGTCCAATGCTTCAGCTGATTGTAGATCCAGCACATCCTAGCATGGTGCATGCTTAGCCTCCTCTCCAGCAAGCACACAAGCCCTTCCAGATGACATCAACAGGCACTTGGCTTTTGGGACACCTGTGACTCAAGGTCAAGGTTGGAAAGCTTCAACAGCTCTTAGCTTGACCTCCTAGCCAAAGCTTCTAAGGTCTCGGCTCATTAATAGCACTCCTACAATGTGACTCCAGCTTGGGCAAAATAGCAGCTACGGCGGTTGAGACGGGCCTCCTTCCAACAAGCGGCTCCTATAGTAGAAGCCCCGGAAGTCTCCAATCGAGGCTATGACTCGCCAGCCTTCTACGTAGCTCTTCTGAGCCACACGATAGCTCCTTCGCCTAACAACTCGATAGACTCCAAAACCCAAGCCAACATCCCCTGCTGCAACCGTTTCCAACACTCAGCCACATCGAAAAGGCTCATGGGCCTCTCCAAGTCATCCAATGCTACACATGATCGCGGCTACTCCAACCAGACTCACGGCTAGCGCCTGCCTCAACTCTACACTGCCTCCAGGGCCCAAGTGACTCGCAATGCACGAAGCCCCTACAATAAAAGCCTACGCAACTAGCAGACCTCCTCGATAGAGTCCATGACGAAAGGCTCCAACTAAGTCTTTGATCCAAAGCTTCGCTATCTAGCCTCATCCCAACAGCAGCTCTCGGCATGCAACATCCATGACAACCTAGCCTCTAAGCACCTCCAAAGGTAAGGCCACCTGACAGCCAACTCTGCATAACTATCGGGACCAACGAGCTCCGAGAGCTCCCGTCAACACTCTAGTGCCTAGCGACCAGCACCCATCAGCAAAAACGATGACTCAGCCTCGCTGCAAACAACTAGCACGAACAAAATCTTGTAAAAATTTTGGTGCATCTTGTTAAGATTCCATCACAGGCTCCCACATGGAGTCTTATCCAATCGCCACATCATCAGGCACCTCAGATGTACCACGTGTACCTATCTTATAGCATCTGCCACATCATCTACCACAGTGGCAGTCCACATCACTAGGCCACCTCAGCTACTACCATGTCACCCTTGCCATGTCATCTATGCCACATCATATGCAACATCATTTGTGCCATATCATCTACCACATCATCAGTGACACATCATCAGTGCCATGTCATTTACCACGTCACTTGTGCCACCTCATCAGTGCCACGTGGCACACTGACCCTTTGCAGGCACACACAGTGCTCCATAGTCACTACATGTGATCTCTCCTGCCACCTTAGCACACGGATCCACAGGCACACCTCTTACTAGGCACAATGCCACATCATCACTGCATGTGACCCACAGTGACACATCATCATTGAGCACCATTTGCACTCCTTTTGCCCCTCTACCTAGATCAAGTCGTATCTCTTGATCCAGGAAGAATTTGAGGGCGCTCTGAAAAGGAAAGTCGCTCAATTTTTCATGCTCTATGCATTCGTCACATCAAGCATACATTTTGGCGCAAGTTACACTCACTTTTGAGCCTATTTGCGACAAATCCACTTCCTACATGCACATTTGCCTCTAGATCGACGCATATGACCCAGCACTTAAAAAGAACAAAAGAAAAGGAATTATTTGCTGTTCTTTCTTTGATCGATGGTTGGTATAGATCTAGATCAGAGTAGACTACATCACCATAGAGGGGACACTTTGAATTTCCCCAAGTTTCCAATCTAAGCCATGCCCCCGACTAGTACCTACTTAGAGTCAGTCCACATGCTCACATATAGTTTCACATCATCACATTACCTAAAACTTGACATTCATCAATTCAGTGAGCCGACTTTAGAGTTTTTGAGAGGCATTGCCGATTGTTCAGTGGGTAGATAGCACCAGATTTAATTTCACACACACATGCCACCATTGTAAATCCTATACGGCTATTTGACGGTATTGTGCACATCATTTTAGCCTTGTAAAGCCACTTGGCTATTCCCAACATCATTTTCCTCAAGCCTTGTAACACAGATTAGATTTTATATATTGTGCAATTCTTCACCGATAGTTTAGAGATTTCACTTGCCACAAGTAGTGTCTTTGCAGTTGATTTATACAGTGATTTTCATGACACTTTGAGTACATTTGTTGCACCATGTCTACGACTACCAACCTCAATATGGAGGAATCTTCCAAGCTAGACAACTCCAATTACGGTACATGGAAATACCGAATGGAGACCATTCTTGTACTTCAAGACAAATGGGAGTATGTTGATGGGTCTACACCTAGACCATTGGATGATCCAGCCACCAGTAGCTCTACTCCACCTATTGTCACAACACCAACAGTGGGATCTATAGCTACACAAACAAATTTTGGACCTGTAGCAGATCCTACCATTGCCAGAATGGGATAAGAAAGACAAGTATGCCTATCATTTGATCAAGTAGAATGTGCAAGATGTCATGCTAGGAGAGCTCAACACAGTCAAGACATCGAAAGAAGCATGGGATATGTTTGCAGCTCTCTACGAGTCCAAGAACATATCTAGGATTCTCACACTAAGAAACTAGATCAACCAGAGTTTTTGCAACAGTAATGAAACTGGTCATGCTTATGTACTCCGGATAAAAGACTACAACAATCAACTTGCAGCAATAGGAGAGACTATGAACCTTGCAGAAATGGTTAAAGTCATCCTGAATGGACTAGGAGAGGGATACAAGAATCTAGTCTAGAGTATTGCCATCCAATGGCAAATTCCAACACTGGAAGAACTTCAGTCAGTGTTACTTGGTGAAGAACTCAAGACTCAAGCCATACAAGCACAAAAAGGTCATTCTAATGATCAGGCATTCATAGCTTCAGACAAAAGCAAAGGTAGAGGCAGATCATTCCAACGAAGTGGTAATCATTAGCAACAACAAGGTCATCATTAGCAAAGTCAGCATCAGCATCAGCATCAGCATCAGCAACATCAGAATCAGCAAGAGGAAATCATTCCAACCGAGGAAGATTCTAAGGACGAGGGAATGCATCCACCATGTCAAACATCCAGTGCAACTACTGTCATAAGTTTGGACACTATGAAAGAGATTGCCGCAAGAAGCAATACGACCAAGGCGGTCAATCCAACAATAATCAAGGAAATTTTTGAGGTAGAGGAAATCATCGTGGTGGACATTCTAGTCATAGTCATTTTGCAAATGAACATGGGAATATGTTTCTTGCAAGCGAGGAAATGCAGTAAACTGATACAGTGTACCTAGACACTCATTGCAATCCCAAAGAGGATTTCAGCTATCAAGTTGACCAAGCGGAATAGGATCCTTGGTATTTCGATAGTGGTGCATCATCTCACACGACAAATCATCAGGAATGGTTCATAGAGATGAAACCATTAGAAGGTCAGAAAAATGCCATCTACACAGTAGACAATACACCAAATCTAGTTCAAGGGACAGGTGTTATCCCTATGAACAATTTCACTGGTACGAAAGGATTGGTGAAAGATGTGCTCTATGTTCTGAAGCTCAGCAAGAACCTTTTGTCAGTAGGTCAAATGACTGAACACAATTATCAAGTCATCTTTGACGGAGATGAATGCACTATCAGAGATAAATCCAAAAGATGTCACTATCAGAGATAAATCCAAAAGATGTCAACTAGTAGCAAAAGGTGTCAAGGAAGGATGCTTGTACAGAATGCTAGCCACAATACCAGATAAGCATGCCATGTTAGTTCAACCATAATAGATGACACTATCTGCAAAATGCCATAAGAGATATGGTCATGTCAATTTCAAGTACTTGTTAGATCTCAAGAATCAAAGTATGGCAATTGGGATTCCGAAGCTACAGTTTCTTGGAAAAGTTTGCGAAGCATGCTGCTTCGGCAAACAAAAGCAAAACAACTTTGGTAGAAGTACCTCTTGTGCATGAGGTATTCTTGATTTGATTCATACAGATGTATGGGGTTATGCCTAGACCTGCAACATCAATGGTTCACTTTACTACTTGACTTTCATCGATGACTATAGCAGATATTGTTGCCCAGTCTACTTTTCGAAAGAGAAATCTGCAGTGTTTTTCAGATTTCAAGAATTCAAAGCCATGGTAGAAAACTAGACAGGCGGAAAGATCAAAGTCATAAGATCAAACAGAGGAGGTGAATACATGTCTTTAGCATTCATGAACTTTTGCAGAAATCACGGCATTCGAAGACAATTCACTTGTGCAGATACTCCTTAGCAGAATGCAAGATCTGAAAGGAAGAATGGGACTTTAGCAGACAGTGCTAGAGCAATGCTTAGTGAAAAGCATCTTTCGAATCAGTATTTGGCAGAAGAAATAGCCACTTAGCAAACTACTTGCTTAATCGACTTCTGACCGAGCCGATATAGGGTATGACTCCTTATGAAGCATTCACTGGACATAAGCCACACATTGGGCATCTCCGCATATTTGGTTGCATAGCATGTGCCCACATACATGATGATCATTGCAGGAAATTGGATGCGAAGTCATGCAAATGCATCATGGTTGGCTACAGTGAAGAAAGCAAAGCATACAAGTTGTATGATCCCATCAACTACAAGGTCATTATCTCCAGAGATGTAATATGTGATGGGGAATCACAATGGAAAACCTCAAATACACAGGAGATGGAAGCATCGACTTCACAGTCATCTACAGAACAGGTTGATGAAGAAGAGCAAGAATTGCTAGAAGCACCCCCAGGCAGAGCCACAGTAGCTCAGATGGTCTACTAGGAAAAGCAGACCACCAGCTAGATTGAGATATGCTAAAAAAGGCAAAGCAATTTAGGTTGAAACGACCAACTATGCTCTTATGACTACCATCATGGCTACAAAAGAGCCAGTGTACTTCGAAGATGTAGTAGACAAGCCAAAATGGCAAACTGCTATGAATGAAGAAATGGATGCTTTGTATAAGAATAATACTTGGGAATTATGCGACCTTCCACTAGGAAAGAAGGCCATAGCAAACAAATGGGTATACAAAGTGAAGTATAATCCAGATGGCAGTATTCAAAGATACAAAGCTAGACTAGTTGCAAAAGGATTTGCATAGCAATATGGTCAGGACTATGATGAGACTTATGCTCCAGTAGCACAGATGGATTCCATACGGTTCTTGATATCACTAGTGACACTCAGTAGATGAAATGTGTACCAGCTCGATGTGAAGAATGCATTTCTCAATGGTTACCTAGACGAGGAAGTCTACATGCAACAACTAGTAGGTTATGTTGAACCAGGAAAGGAGAATAAGGTTTGCCATCTCAAGAAAAGTCTCTACGGCTTAAAGCAAGCACCCAGAAGTTGGTACAAGAGAATTGACAAGTATTTTGCTGATCTGGGTTACATGAAATCCAATGCAGATCATGCTCTCTACTACAAAGTTCAAGGGGAAGATATTACTATTGCACTTTTGTATGTAGATGATCTGATTGTGATAGGAAGCAAGGATAGCTTCATCAAAAAACTAAAACAAGACTTATCTACAGAGTTCGGCATGAAAGATCTTGGACTTATGCCCAACGTCACTTCAATCGACCCAATGCCCAGAGGAAGTCCAAGTAGCACAGAAGACCCCAGTCGCCCTAGGAACGTCTCTTCCGAAACCATAAGAAGGAGACCACACCGCCAGCTCATGAGCTTCAAGCTCCAATCCACCTCCACCTCCTCCACCACCACAACCCCCAATAGCCATGTCAGCACCAAACACTTGGGTGGCTGAGGCAAGAAGGTCGCCTGGGTGCCGAAGATGATGGTACAAGTTACAAAGGTTCCGAAGGCATAACACAAGAACCTGTGTCAACCCGAGATGCAGAACCACAAGAACTTACCGATGAACCAAATGCGGCAGACCAGCCTCAAAGTCCCGAATATGCTCTCTTGCCATGAATAGTCCAACTCGATACAAATATCACCAAGGGTAGCCAAGAAGCAACACAAGGATTGACCCCTCCACTATAGGGAGTTACACAAGAACTGACCTCCAATTTCGAAGGCAAACCCTTGAAAGTAATTGCGATCGTACAATCTTTGACGGGACCGACCTACTCCCAAAAGCAAGGGTCTGCACCAAGGGTGATCACACAAGAACCCGCTTCCCCCAAGAAAATGGACCATGCTGCAACAACTAGGCCCAACGCCAATGTGCCTTTGGCATCCGAGGTAAAACACAAGCTGGACACTTACTCTACGTGGTTTTTAACACTATGCAGCAGCTCGGCATCCGTCCACACTGCATTCCTCATAATCATCAAGTCCAGGTCTAGGTGAGTCAGTATGGTAGGCATCTCACCCGATGCACCCGCCGTCCACAAGTCACTACCAAACACACACACACACACACACATCCATGGTCAGCATTAGGTGATTAGGGTCAGTACATCCATTTTTGCATTTTTTCACCATCTTGCATGCTGGCCTCACAATCAATCTTACACCGCACAAATGCACTTCACCCGCTCTCTCTCCCACTCACCTTCCCACTCCTTCACACTTCCCCTCTTTTACTTCTCTACACAGTCAGTATTCCATTGATCGTTGCTATAAAAGTATCACGCTGACCGTCGCGATCCCGGATCACTGGATCACATAGGCTGTTGCCATCGTCAAATCACACCGATCGTCACCATTGTCGGATCACGCCGATCGTCACCATCCTGTATCCCGCTGGGTAGCACCATCAAGGATCACGTTGGTCATGGCCCTTTTCATATCACATCGGCCATCGTCAAAACGGTACCCCATCGACTGTCACCATCGACTTACCCCACCGACCATTGCCATCATAAGACCCTGTCGACTGTGGGGATGCAAAATCTATATAAATAGGCCTTATCCCATCGGGTCGTTGCCATAGCAGTTTCCCGTAGACTCTTGCAAAATTTCCTCAAAATTCTTACAGCCTCCTGCCCTCTTCCATTGCCATCCATAACAGCCTGTTTATGTCCTCACTCTTCCTCATCCATCGACTCCCTCATCACTCAACTGCCATCACTCTTCCCTATGGATCTTGAACACAAATTCTTTGAATTCAAAACTGAGTTGTGACTCCACCCCTGCCCTATTCCACAAGCCACTGGCCCCTCAGATTCCCAAAGCACCCCTTCTGCGACAAGTCGTATGCCTTACGAGTTCCCCATAGAAGAGTTGCAAGGGGAGGAAGAAGTGTCCAACAGACAAGCCACCCAGGAGGGTACAATAGCAGCTGGTACAACCCCCTCAAGATCAATAAAGCACACCCCGGCTCCCACAAGAGGCGAATATAAGATTGTGTGCTCCCAATCGCACTCACCACTTGGAGAAGCCTGGCTCTAGGAATCGGATGCATGCGTCGTGCACTCGTGCTTCGCCTACAAGGGTCATGACTACACCCTCCATTACCATACAATGGCAGCCTATACATCACTTAAGGAGCCAGATGCACTCCGAGTTGCTGGCTTGAGCAGAGTGGCAGACTACCTCCCATGCCACCTAGACGTGAAACTTTTGGCAAAGTTCCTCTAGGCGTACAACAGCAACATCAACAGCAGTAGCAACACCAACGTTGGCATCTTGCGAGATGCAACAGGCACTCCCCACCACTACCAAATCAATCAGGACGTGGTACATGCCACCTTTGGCTTGCCAGTCATCGGCAAAAAGTACTCCACAAAGAAGAACTTGGAAGCCCTCAGCAAGGTTTGTCACTATGATAGACAGAAGAGCAAGGGCCGAATCCACTTCGCCGCCATTCACAAGCCCAAGGTGGAAAGACCAGCAAGAGCCTTGCAATGGCTAACACAAGTCAAGCACACGGACCACCATCAATCCGTCATGCCCAATATCTTGCTGTGCTTGGTGGAGCCCCAGCCTACAAATTCGGCAAACTATTTATGTAGCGAGATGAGGGATGACCTCAAGACGCACGGGGAAGTAATCAGCAACCCAATGCTCTACATGCCGATTCTCTACCACAAGGCCAGTGCAGATAGAGCCAGAAGAGACAAAGGTGAGCCCAAGGGAGCAAGGACAATGCCCAGTGCCACTCCAACCAGCCATGCACAACTAGACCCAAGCCAATTGCTTGCGCAATACGAGGACCACAAGATGCAAGAAATCATGAGTCGATAACTGTGACTCCAACAGGCGAAACCTTTGAATAGGGGAAAATGGGTTTAGTAGGAGCCCATCCTAATTGAAGACCTCCCAGGTGATGAAACAGTCACCATTGGCCTCCATCTAGGAGCCAAAGCCACACCGGCCACTCCCGCTGCACCCTATGTCTTAATCTCCACAACAGCCTAGGAGACCACATCCGTTGCCATTGGCACCTCCTCCTCTCCATGGGAAAGCCTAGTATAGAGCAATGGCAACTCCTCCTCTCCATGGGAAAGCCTAGTAAAGGCTCTATAATTTTGCAACGCGCTCTAATACAGGGCACCAGGTGGCTATAGCCACATGTTGGCCGAGTAACTATTGAGTGCGGACCTAATGGAACAACACCTATTTGAAGCCATGGCACAGCTTCCACACGTCGCACGAACAATCTTGCAGAGGAGGCAAGAACATGCCTCATAGCTCTCAACAAGTCTCCTTCAAGCACAGCTCTCTACACACGATAGTCACATGATAATGGTTGTCGACCAAGCCATGGGCCAAGCAGCCATAGATAGAGCAGAGGAGTACCATGCAAAAGCTGAAGAGCTCGAGCTGGCCCTAACGAAGCTCAAAGATGACCTTGCCACCACAAGCAAATCCCTGGTCCAAACCCTCATGGACCAGGTCGATAAGGCCTCAGGGGGTTCACTCAATAATATATGTGACTATCACGTGAGTTCAGCATAAGGGCATACTTAATTTCATTCTTTCTCACATTTTCACAAACAGAAGGGTGTTGTAAAATGGATTTTGCAAAAACATTTACAGATTGAATAGGTAAAGGGTGCATTTTATTAATGAAACATTCACAGATAAGGGGTTTTATAAATAGGCATTGAACACACATGATATATAGTGTTTTGACATAGTGACCTCCCCGAGGATAAGGCGGAATCTGGCCTGCGAACCACATTGGAGCAAAAGGCGTAAGCAGAGGCACAGTACGCCAGAACATAGGAGCACCAAGAACGATAGATCCAATCTCTACAAGATTTCCTAGCACAGGAAAGGGCACTTACAGTGTCCCTCCAAGTAGAGAATGAATGACAACACACCTCCGGCCAATTACAAGACTCAGGTTTGGAAGATCGGGAGCAACAGGATTTTCCTATGTACAGGGAGGTCTCCGCGCAGTTTGCCACATACACACTTGCACCATGCACGATCCCCCAAACACTCCAAATGCACTTTGACGCACTCCGCCCACAAAAATTCATCTTCCACTTAGACCTCATAGCTCCACTTCCTCCTAACGCCCTCCAAACCATCCTCTACTGTAACCCCGACCACTGTCATCCCATCCTAGCCATGTCATTATTTTCGTTAGATCTCCAACCCACTTCTCTCTCTCTCTCCTTCGCCCCTCTGACCTCCAGACTCTAGTCGCCCATCCTATCCTTCTCAATTTCCAGGCATGGGGCCTATCATCACGGAGTCCCAATGGACGATGAAGTGATGCAAATCGCAAAGCTCAAGGAACTCACGCCGTGGGTCTGCACCCCCAAAAGTTTGCAAGTAGACATTAATTGGATGCAGACCTACGGCTGAGCCTCTGCAATCCAATCTCAAGGGCACCTTGCGGCATTCATGTCCACCACCTACAACCCCCTTGGCATAGTAATCCTCTTCAACAAGGTGCTACAAGCTCTCCAAGACTCACTTGAGTCCTTGGTGAGCAATTTTGAAACAATTCATGTAGCATACCTCAAGGAATTCACCGAGGAAGAAGGCCAAGAAGCCATCGCCCTCTTTAATTCTACTGCCCCTCCTGCCAAAAATCGACCACCACCTCCTCTGGATCCCACCCAACAAGCTAGCCAACCTCCCCTCCCTCGAACAACACTGCCTGAGTATTCTTTTAATGCCTCTAACACCACCACCGCACAGCACGGGACCTCCCCTTCCATCTCCTCTACAGCTTCGGTCGACCTTCCTAACAAGGCCTTAAACATGCTGCGCAAAGCATCCAATTTTGTCCAGGAAGCCAAAGAGACAATGCCAATAGGCACAGTAGAGCTGGAACCCATCCCATTGCAGATGACGAGGCTCCACTAGCTCCTCCTGGCTCCCCCCTAAAGATGTCCAATGGTGCCCCGACTTCTTGTCATTTCAAGAGCTTCTGGACAGTGCGCTTCCTCCTCTTACTCCTCCGCGATCTCTCCCCCCACAGTCGCCCCATTGATGATCGCTTGCACAATCTGACACAATAGATTGTCTTCAATCCCGATCTCGGTCCTACACAATTCTAGGACCTCCGCCTACCTTCGCGTCCCTGCAATCTCCACGGACATCACATCCGCACGTATGAGGATATGCACACCACCCATTTTTGGAAGTATCTCTCGTACCTCACTCACCTCACTCCACGACAGTTGGACCGCTATGCAGTCCTATAGACAGCAGTCCTCACCACACACCTCCTCTAGCACAGCTGACTCGAGGGTGGATCAACAACAGAAAAAAGACCTCATACATGACTTAGTAAACGCATCTGAGAAATGATCCCTGCTCATAGTTTGTGGTCGAAAACTCATTTGGCCATTTGTCACGAGGAAAACATGATTTCTACTATTTGAAATGCTACTTCCATGTGATGTAAATTCGCGATTTCGTGAATTGAGAAACACTTTCTCTGCCCCCCTTATGGTGAACCTACATCCTATGGGTTTCTTTTTTTTTTTGGTTACGTATTTTAAAGAGCAAACCAGCCAAAAATAAGGATTTTGGCTCATGCAGAGGAATTTAGATGAAGTTCTTCGCAGTTATTTAGACTATGCAGCTCAAAAAATTCAATTTGTCAATAGGGAAACCCGGTTTTTCTTTGAGCCTCTCCTTTGAAGTAGGGAATCGCTCCCGGGAGGAAACTGGTTGGACTGGTGATTGGCCGATAGGCTGGAAGCCGGTTCAGCCAGTTTTCGATTGGAATTGTTGACTGAAAATTATCGGCCCTCAACAGATGGCGGAGGCGGTGCCCAATGAGACATGTGTCAATGCAAGATTTGTGGAAATGGTGGCGCTTCAAGCGAAGGTGACAGTTTGACCGTCCCACTTGTCATAGTCTCGTGCACGTGGTAACTAGGCAAACTGCACAGCCAAGACAATGTCATAGTCCGCGGTCCATGTGGCTCCCTAGCTGGAACATTAAAGGGGGCCTTTATTACTCTTAGCAATTGCCGCCTTATGCTGCCATGCTAGACATGTTGCCCCGTTGCCGTGAACTGTTCTTTTGAGAATTTATCCGATTAACACCTCTATCTCAGATCACCATTATGAAGGGTGGCGCATCCGATGGCCGAAATTTCACCCTAGGTGGGTCCGTAAAAAAAGCTATTTTCTAATCAAATCCAATCACTACAAAAATTCCACTACCCGTGAATCTCCAAAAATTGTAAACGAGTGAATAGGCTCTAACTGAAGTTTTCCAAGACTCTACACATTAGGCCCAAATTCGAAATGCCCTGTCATTGCCCTTTGTCGACGAGTCCGGGGTTTGACTCGGAGAGTGGTATTGGGTTTGTGCTGGGATCCTTGAGAAAGGTGAAATTCATTTTCAATGTTGCAGAATGAAAGATGTGCGCTGTTGAGATGCTGGTACGATTGATCATAGGTTGGCGATGTATGTTGGGATCGGTGACAAAGAGGAAAATTCGTAGTCTCCAGGCATCGAAATGTGCCCGAATCATACTCCCAGAGTCCGAAATCGAGGCTGAATCATTGTTTCGTTGCGGTTTGTATGCCGGGATCGGTGAGAAAAGGGCAACTCATATAGACTAGGGGTATCAAAGTGCGCCATGAGAATCAACACGTCAAGAATCACTCAAGATCGAAGATTGTGGTACTGGTAATGGAGACTGTACGAATAAGAGTCCATTCGTTGGAGCCTCGCAATGATCGTTTACGCGCTAAATCGATGCAAGATAATAGGCAAAATGTAATGGAGACGGACCACCGTCTATGTGAGAGAACAAGGGGAAATCAAGATGAGGGACGAACAAGGGGAAATCAAGTTGTCCTGGGTGAGGAACAACCACGCAAAACTGTTCCGAGCCTTCCGACGTCCGTCATTCGCCAGAAGCGCCCCAGCTGCCGTGAATAAAATTGAAATGGGTGTACGCGGTAATCGATGCAGAGGTAAGGAAGACGATAGAATTGCCTCGTGCAAGGAACTGCAAACAGAAAGATATGAACTTTGAAGCGCACACTGAAAACTCTCGCGTTAGCAATGAATCATGATGATATAGTCGAGTATCTAACTTCCAAGCTTCTACACATAGGTACACACACATGGCGAATTCACTGTCAACCGGATCCATTGATGGTTATTGGTGTGCACAAACTCGCACACGGGATTCGGGAAGGGCCAAGGCCATCAATAAGGCAAGGACCCGTGCAGCGGCAGATCTCAGATGAGGATCTGGGTCGACGTTATAGAGAATAGTCCAAGCCTTCGCTTTCCTCATATTCTGCGGGGGCGCAAACACCCTGGCGGTTAGCATTCACGAGCTCGTGCAGTGTGGAATTTGGAATTTGAAGCTCAAAGTTTTCGAAGTTTGAACTTTGAAGCTTGGAACATTACTGTTGTGGATGGAGAACGTCTCGAACGACTTCAACTACGCATATATGCAGGGTATCAAATGATACCTTTTTCGTTCTTGTACAGTCACTCAACAGTATAGATAATAATAGCCCCAAAATTTCAAATGATAGCTTTTTCGTTCTTGTACATTCGCCCACACTCACGAGCAAGGAAGACCGTGTGGTAATGAGTGGGAAAAGAGCCTCGTGGCCTTTGGACAAAATTGCAGTCCTGATTGCACTCTGAGTGGATTGTGACGATCGGAAGTTGTGGAAAATCAGTGACAAGGGTGTGAATGGGTTGAAAATTGACTGGGAGAAGGCAGCTCAAATTGATCAATACGTATATGGAGGATTATACTAATACCGGGATTTATAACTAAAATATGTAAATCCTCCCTTAAAATTAAAGGCAACCTTCAATTCAGCTGGGATTCAGTGACGTGGAAATGTGGGTACCATAGGTGACACAGGTGGAAAGAAGCAACTCAAATTGCTTAATATATATGGAGGTGAAGACTAGTATGTCAACCTAGAGAACAAAAAATGGGGAAAGAAGCTCTCTGGGCCTCTCTCTTTCTGTACATACACAAGCACATAATGAGGGTCAATGGTCATTAACATGAAAGAGCTCGTGCAGGGTAGGATAATAAGTGTACTTAATGCGGCCCTTAGCATGAAAGAGCGCGTGAAGGGTAGGATAATAAGTGTGTAACGTTGAAGAATAGGGTAGAATCCTGCTGGTGATCAAAGCTATCGATTATGGATACATCAGGCACGTTGCTGGTCTTTCTACACATTCACACTCTCCATATACTGTAGTATGTACATATCTCAATATACTGTACATAGTAAATACCACATAGACTCACACTTTCGCAATCAACGTTAATCAAAAGCTCGTGCAGAGGTAGATCTGATCAAAAATCAAACGTCTGATGCGATATGACCCAGACTCGGAGCTCAATCGTTTTGGTCAACTTATCTCAGAGGAGCTGTCAGCATAGGCACTACATAAATTATGCTTTCCCCACACGTTTAAAGTATCTCTCCAGAGTCCCCCTTACCCCCTTCTGATTCTCTTCTGATGCTGCACAGTAGTGCAAAACGGGAGGGATATTTCGAGAACTGCATGGACTGTAGGCTGTCACCTTCTGCTACGAGCTTGTAAGTTGTAAGAATACGGCCTCCCCATTCTCCCCACCCCACCTCCTCCTCTAGTCAACGCTCTGCCCCGACACGCCCTCATCCAAACACTGCTATCCACAGTTCTCTCTTGGCCGGCGCCCAAATAAAAATCGATCTCCCATATTCAACGTTGGAGCAGGCTAATACAAGGCGTTGTGCCGATGCTGGGAATCATGATTTCAGAGTCCAGACGCAGGACGGCGCATGCTTTTTTCCTCTGCCAGCCTCGATCGGCTGAGATTTGACTCCAGAACGCACCGGCCTGTCAAGGGGTCTTTTCTACCGAGACAAGGCTTGTGGAGAGACCCAACAAAAACCATATCCTCCTGCAAGCACCCTGTTTCCCACTCAAAAAAACAAAACCGGCAAAGGGCAAGCCAGCACCCTCTAATTGGCCGGCTCGCTCAACCATCGGGGAATTCGCTTCTGTCTCGCATGTGTTGGAAACATTACGGTAAAGTGTAGGCTACAGTGTACCCGTGCCACTCAGACGGCAATTCTTTTCACCAATGTACAGAAACAAAATTTGTGCGAGTCAAACGCGGCCGACAAGCTTTTCTTAAAAGAACTGTTGCTATTTATCAAAATGTAAGCTATATATGTTACAAGATCTAGCTCGCTCTTTTGCAGCAGCTGCATCATTACCATGATCTGCTCAAGCTAAGCATGCTAGAGGGTGTAATTTAACCATCGAGGACGCTACCGTTTTCCCGTAAATTTGAATCTGTTCTATCTACGGCGAGTTACATAGTAGTAGGAGCATATAAGCCTAGCATGAATCAGCGCAGATATAATCCGGATGCGCAACGACGGGCGTCTCTGCCACCAGCTCTCGTTGGTGAAGCATGCAATCTTCTCCTGTGCAGTCCGTCATTTCTGTGGTTGTAGAATGGGTGATAGCTGGCTCTTGATTCGCTCTTAATTTCTGCACAAAGAGCACAACCAAGCTATCTCCTTAAGCAAATGTGGGACGCACCTGAATCTTCAGAAAACCATAGTTGTAAGGCATGCGATTAAAAAAAGGCGGAGACAAACGCCAGTTTTATTCCGTAAACGCTTGATAACAAAAAATGTATTCTAGCATTCGTGAGGAGCACCTGTCCATCGGAATTCGGCAGGCCCAACTCCTCGACCGCTGGGTTGGACCGGGAGACGTCTGGAAGGGTCGCATGATCTGCCACAATAAGAAATCCAGAGCTCAGGAAATTTGGATTGTATGCAAAATGGTCATAGGAATGTGGCCGACATGAAACGCGTTAGAATTTCCGCATCAAGCTGACGCATAGACGTTATCTTCTCGCTCTCTGCCTCTTGAATTGGCTTGTTCCATTGGTCGAAATTTTAGAGCAGCCGTAAAACAGATTACAATGAAAACACAAACCCACGACACCTTCATTTCGCACAACTGAATCCAAAGTCTGTGATTCGATTTGCTTCA
Source organism: Dipteris shenzhenensis (assembly GCF_047967505.1). Taxonomy (NCBI): domain Eukaryota; kingdom Viridiplantae; phylum Streptophyta; class Polypodiopsida; order Gleicheniales; family Dipteridaceae; genus Dipteris; species Dipteris shenzhenensis. Next base: position 21,535,051 of record NC_141600.1, read on the forward strand.
TCTTTCTACTGTGAAAAAGAGAAATATATGCCCGTTCAAATGACCAACTCAGTCGATAGAGTTACCCCGAGGGCTACCAAAAACAACTACTGCTCCAAGCTGGCCATCCAAAGAGCCCGACGAGACAAGCAGAGGGCGATAATTAAACGATGGACGGCAAGTAAGAGAATAGCAGTGAGTTACCGGGTGAAGCGAAGCTGCTGGGAAGGCGAGCAGAATGAGAGGAAGGAGTTAAGGAGGAGAAGACAAAGAGAAGAAAGAAGGTGAGGAAAGCAAAAGAAGCCATAGCCATAGCTGCAGAAGCTCAAACTAGATATCAACGAGGAAGAAGAGGTAAATATATATATAGAAAGAAAGAAATACAATGTCCAAAATTAGCCGACTTCTTAATCTGATTAGCTTAATCTCTCTTCATTAGGACTAATTCTCCCGTCCTAGTCGTCCTTGCCCAAAGGACACACCCAACAATGTGGTGCCCTTTGGAATATTATATGTTGTTGGCAGAGCCCTTAAAGTTCACCTTTGGTCTCTCTTTGCTTTCCTTTTCCCCAACCACTTTGACCATTAGAGTCTCTTCTTTTCACTCTCAATGTCTTAAACCTCTCATCACATTTTCTTTTCATTACTTACCCTCCCTCCGTAGACACACAAACACCTATCTTTTTAGCAAGTTGCAATCTAGCATAGACTTTGGTGGAGTCATTGTATGCCTCATATAACTACAATCTTGTCAAGGTTAGCACAGATATCACATGCATAATCTTTCTATGTGTGTGTGTTCACACAAGCGTGCATGCATGTTGCACACGCACATGCACATGCACATGCAAGTAGGTGTGTGAGTAAGTATGTGTCCATGCACAAAACTCGTTGTGTGTGTGTTCACACAAGCGTGCATGCATGCTGCACACGCACATGCACATGCACATGCACATGCACATGCACAAGCAAGTAGGTGTGTCAGTAAGTATGTGTCCATGTACAAAACTCGTTTCCCTTTATCCTATCCTTGGCAGTTCCAAATATTTTGGGATACCTATACCTTGGACAGTCCAACCAAAGGGATGCATCCAATCCCCATTCATTTCAATCTGACATTGCCTATCTTCATTAGACATCAATCATACTTTCAAGTTATGCATGTATCTTTTGTCATCTCCACTTTTCCCATGGGAATTTATGTTTCTTTTAAACTATTACTGTGTAGATACAAATGGGGAGAATGTGTCCACAATATAACATAAGCATGGATTGCACTTTTAATAAAACATTTGTTGTGAATTGAAAAGAAGGTGATGGAGGATGATAAAATGCATCATCTAGAATAAAGAAAGCCATGAGAAAAAAACTCTAGAAGAATTATCACAAATTACCTATTGGTGGATACCTATAACAATAGGATCATATATGCATTTATATTGTAAAAAATCACACCATAAATGTGAACATTTTTAAAGCCCTTTGATATGAATAGGGAAGGGAAGGTAAGGGGGTCAATAACTAGCAAATTTTTCAACTAAAAAAACATCTACATAAGCAGTGATTATTCTATCTACGTTTTATCCTACATGGAGCTCCATGTATGATTGAAGAAGAACCTGAGAAATATGCCAAACTTGTCATATGAGATATAGAAGTATGATCGCATGTAGAGCCATTAATAGGTTACACAGCCAAGTACCAACTCCCAAGTGACTGATAAAAAACATAGTCAACATTTGGCAACCATGGTGGGGCTTGCTATAAAAGGGCAGTGTAAATTGAGTGAGCACTAGAAGTCTCAAGCCACAAGAATATAACTGTAAGTTGAGTGTACAAGAATTCATGCTATCAAGGTGAGTTGTTAGAGAAAGTAATATTGATATCAAGTGAGGGTGTGCAGATTCTCAATTTTTTTGCAACCATAGGTATGTGAATGAATGAGTATAGACAAGGAATTGTCAGAGTACTTGAAGCCATGAGTAATACTGATACCAAGTGAGGACATGTGGCTTCTCAGAATATGTGCAACCATAGGTCTCTAGATGGTGGATGAGTAGAGACTAATAATTGTTAGACTACTTGAAGCCGTGAGGTCTGAGCACCATTACAAGTATGTTGTCCAACGAGAGGAGCACTTGAGATGAGGTGGGATGAAATGGTAGAACCAAAGACCAGAGGTGAACTCAAAATTGGGAATGGATGACCGAGGGCCTAGAGCGAGAGTGGATGATGGCATAATATAGCAAGGAGTACGACATACAAGGAGACCCAGTCTAGCTAGACTACTAGTTATGTTGAGACTAGGAGTGAACTAGTTCCAAACGTTTTTCAAGTACGACAAGAAAAAAGGACTATAGCGAAAGACAAATGGCCTCATGATAGCTGTGTGCTAGGATTTTTTTAGTACGTTTTTTAAAAGAAAAGAACGTGTTTTTCGAATTCAAAACGCATATGGTAATTCAAAATGCAAAAAATGCATTTTTTACAACCGGTCAATGTGCATCGGTTGACCGGCTATATACCGACCGGTAAATCCCAACACCAATCGGTATTTTCGAGCAAATAACCGGTCAGTGAATTACCACACCGACCGGTATACAACAAACCGGATGGTGAATCACCGCACCGATCGGTATACTTGGGAAAATACCGGTCGGTGTAGTGTGACACCGATCGGTGTGCACGGATTGAACGTATGGCATGCATGCATTGGCCACGAAAACCGACCGGTGTGTGGACATACTGGCCGGTATGTCGAATTGGATTTTATAAAAGGCCCCCTTCATGTCATTTTTTTCTATAGTTCACTAAAATTCGCCGGAATTTTCTATAGTTTTCCACATCTTCGCTGTTTTTCGCTCTCCTGCAAGCTTTTGTTGAGATTCTAACCTCGCTATTGTTCTCAGTTAGGACTAGTTGATGGCTCGCTTCGATCGGCTAGATTCCCCTTGCCTTATAAGTTGAGAGAAATATTTCATATGATTGTGCTTGCTTGCTTCTATGTGTGTGATTGCATGATGTGTTTCACTCGGGGCCGGATGATGACTCGCTTCGGTTGGTTGGATTCATCTTGCCTCAAGTGATGTTCTAGTACTATCAAGATTAAGGCCGGGTGATGGCTTGCTTCGATCGGTTGGATTCACCTCGTCCCAATTGAGAAAGGAATAGAGAGAGAGGAATATGTATGATGCTTATTTATGCATGCTTATATGTGTTTGAATGTGTGATGTTTATCACTTAGGGCCAGATGATGACTGGCTTCAGTTGGTTGGATTCATCTCGCCTTGAGTGGCGTTCTATTAGGTAGTATTATGATCAAGGCCGGGTGATGGCTCACTTCAGCCGGCTAGATTCACCTTGCTTTGGTCTATTATCATATATTCATATATATTGTATGTTGGTGTCAATAGAGCCGGTTATTGTCAAGATGATGGCTCGCTTTGGCCGGTTGGATTCATCTCGAGGACGACCTTCCCAACGAGCTCAAGATGTGTGATCACACAATGTTGATCTAGATCTTGGTTCATTACATTGTGATTGCTGTTATATGTTTTCCTGTTCATCTTTTATAGCCCATCCTTCTTCAATAGCCCGATAGGATTTGTTGGAGTAATTTCTATGAGGCACACTATTGCTTTTAGGGCGGACATTATAATTATCTATTAAAAATTTATGTTAGCATGTGTGTAGATCTCAATTTTATTTCTTGATTTTTTCGCATTTGTTTTTGTAATGACTGTTGAGTGTTAACGTAATGCATTACGATTGGACCTAGATGTCTCAATTACTTAAATCATATTCTTTGGTTTTTGCATGTACATGTCGTGACTCATCGTGGTAGTAGAACCTCATGAGTGCTTACAAAATGATTGTTGTGCGAATTAGATCAATAGGTACCTCTGCCTTTCTCATGGCAGCCACCCCTTAAAAGAGAGAGAGAGACAGTTGGAGAATTGAGTTGCAACAACTTGTCCGTAGGGTGTGCGTTCGACATATTATAACATTGAGTAAGGAGAAAATAAGAGACATTCCGCATACCAAGTCTAAGCTGGATGAAATGCATCAGCGCATACTTGCTCAATTTGATTGGGAGGCACAAAGAGGTGGAGTGGATAGAGGAGAAAGAGGCTGTGCTAAGTTTTCTGGGTGATATAGTTGCACAATGGGAAATGGTAAAGTAGTCAGAGCCCTTGATAGACGCAGCAAGGTCGAAGTTGGATAGGTGGCTTGTAGAATGGTAGGAATCCCGCACTGCCATTCATAGGAAAAATAAAAAAGAAAAAGGTGTGGCCGGTAGACTATTGAACGTCGCCATGAAATATTATACCCAAGTTGCAAGTGGCTCATCAGAAAAAATAGACACGAGAAGTCAAGATGGCAAGGCACAAATAGACTTGTGCACGAAGTTTGCTGACATGTGCTCTACAATGGTACACTTCCCACTAGTTGCATTAACAATTCTTGAGGAATTAGGCGGGGGGGGTGGAAGGAAAAGTGTACCGGGTTAAGATAGAGGGTGTGCCAGGTTTCAAGCCAACCCTATCTTATGCTGGCAAGAAGTTGAGGCATGATACTGCACATGCACATAGATAGTTGAAGACAGAGCTGGCAATGACTATAATGCATAGGGCCATGTGTCACACAATTGGTTACACACACGTTAGCGATCTTTGGTTAATCACTCCATACTTCAATGGAGGTAGTATTCATGACATGCTCATGAGCCTACCTTCCATGTATCATGATTATTTGAACTAGGCAAGGCGAGGCAATCCCCGCGAGCAACCCCGCAATGTGCGGCATGATACACGGAGTCAGATGCAAGCACGCCTATTTTTTAAGAATGCTCTTGCCATTTGCGCAGCTATTGCTAGTGCAATAAATGCAGTGCATGAGAGGGGGTTCAGACACACTAATTTGAGTGCCAAAAACTATGTGCTGGATTTCACACTAGATGGGAAATCTATGTAGGTGAGCATTATTGATTGGGGAAGGTGTCTCCACAGAACTAAGAGCAAGCCCGAACAGGTTCAGGCGCATGCTCCAAAGTTAAGATTTCCTTAATTTGCACCAGAGATTTATGCAAGAAATGATGTTTTTTCTCAATCAAATGGCGCATGGTTAGACATGTTAGATTTCTATGCTGTCTGTTCGTTACTTGGCGAAATAGCCAACTTCCTTGTGGGGTGCAGGTCCGCATTGTCAGATGATGAACTATACTTGGGGCATGTAATCAAGCTGTTGTGGGATTGTAAACTCCACTTGTGCTAGAATGAGCCTCGGGAACGGATGACAATGGAATTGCTGCTAACTAAACTTCATGCACACTGTGTTGATGAAAATGACGCAATGAATCCAATGGACGATATGAAAACTTATCTATTATAAAATTTTCATTTGCAAGTCATCATATTTCCATTCCCACTCATCATATTTCCATTTGCAAGTCCTGTAGTTTTTAAATATTCCTAAAATAAAATTTGTAGTATTTTGAAATGAATTTATGTCTTTTCATTGGTTGTTTAGGATTTATGTTTTAAAATTTTGAGAAAACAATCTTTTGCAATAGGATGAGAAGAAAATGTGTTTGAATGTATGTATGTATCATGTCCTAAACTCGTATATTTGCTATTATGTTTAGGGTTTAGCACTTCACTAAAACAATGGCATCGTTATCAGGAACACCCTCTCGACCATCCACACAGGCCGAGTACGAAGCCCAAGACGAATGCACTCGTGGTAGTCAAGCGATGTAGTTCATGATGGACGTGCCTGATGCTACCACACATCTATCACTAAAAGAGCAAACAAAGGCGATTGCCCAAGCCAGTATTTTCCACCTCCACAACCCTAATGGCATGAAGTATGCGGCTATATATCTCCTCGTCTCGGATGACGATTTAGAGACCATATGGGATTGTAGCAAAAATGCTCTAAACATGGGCAATGGTCCCTTACGCGGTGTTATAATGAAGCCATGAAAGACAATGCACTGCATCTGGGAGATGATTTTTGCTAGGAAATTTCACTTAAAAATTCCCAAATACTTTGCAAAGATGCTATATGCAAAGTTTGTGCTTGGGTGTGAAGTGGACTTCGCCTCAAACACTCGAGCATGCGAGGATACACATACACCAAGTGGCGCCAGACCCGTGGTAGTCGAACCTCCACAAAGCATTGGCAGTCCAGTCTCAGGTAAATATAATATTTAAATATGTCGATCATTTACTTTCGGGTTTTTTTGAAGAATTCCAACCGAATATCAATTGATAAGTTTGTATGTGACTTTATTGAATGTGTAGCCTCTGTCACAAGTTTAGATCTCTATATGAATGTCGAAGAGGGAGCTAGACAAGGACCATGTGTCGAGCGAGATGTCACGTTTATGGCTTCCACTGTACGGCATCAGAGCAACGACAAGTGCTGCAAGAACTTGAGCAGGTGAGAAGCGACAATGAAAGATTGCATGCACTATTATCCCAAATTGGTCAGCGGCTTGATATCGACAATGCATACGTAGAGATGTGCATAATAGCAAGCAATTATTCTCAACAAGCGCGTGATGCACAAGCTGCCTTACAACATATTGAAGATGGGGGCGTAGTCTCTGCAGTCAGTCGTGATTTTGTTGGCCTCGTCGTGCGCAAACCATCCACGATAACTAGAACATTACAGTACATTGTGGACAGGCCATGTTATCCAATCTGCCAAGATCGTTTTGACAGAGCCACAAGATACTATGCCCTCCCTTGTGATCATCGCTTTCACCTTGTCTGTTTGGTAAATACCTTAAAGGTGAGAAGTGCATGTACAACATGCAACGCTCCTGTGGCATGTGAGTTGTATGACATGCTCGGCATCAACATACTCTACCGATCCAAGGCTACGTTCAATTTAAATGCTAAGGAGAGGAAGATTTTTGTATACAAACATATTTATAATATAAAATTAAAATTTGGGCATGTACTGTTATCTATTTGCAATAAATGTTTTGAAGGTTTGTTTCAAAGGTGTATTGATTTAATATTCCTGTTACAACGGTGTATTCTCAAATTTTCATAAGTTTATTTACGATGATAATTGAAATGTATCTTATTCTCATAAGTGTAATACTTTAGTAGTCGATCATCTCCATCATCCATGGCGATCATCCTTGCAATACTGATGCTTATCACTGCTAGCATGGTGCTCGGAATAATGATTGTTTGCGGCTGTTTCATCATGCTATATTGGCACGGGTTGCATATTCTATTGGGCGCTCAGGGAACCCATGTACCAGCCACCACTGGTGCACAAGTCGGCTAGAGAACATTTTTTGGTTCATTTATTTTGATCCTCATAAAGTCATGTATGAATATAGCCAATCTTGATAGAATCTTTTATGCGTGCAGGCATCTGTTGACTTAGTTTTTTGCTGAGGCAATTTTGTATTAGTATAGCCATATACTCATTATTGTATGAATATTTCCATGTTATTGCCTATTTTTTTGATGAATGCATATCCATGTTGCTAGCTCATTTTTTGTAATAATAATATTTTCGAATGGCGAACACGTAATCTCCAAGTCTAATTATTATTGTGAAAAGGTTGGAGTGCTCCATTTTGAATTGTTAAAAATACTTTGTTTGTTTAAAATTGTTGAATTAATTACCGTAGATGCATTGATTTTTGAAAATTATTGAAGTAATTAATGTGGATGCATTGTTATTGTCATACTTTGAAGTGAAATTGTAAATAATGCATTGTCTACTCCACTTAAAGAGGGTCCACTCGAGGAACTTTAATACGAGATCACAATTTACAAATAATAATTTTGTAACAGTTACATCCTTCATTGCAAATGATAATTTTGTAACATCCTTCAGTCAAAACTAGGAATTCTTATTATCAGCATAAGTGCAATTGCTGAAGGAATTATTATCAGCATAATTTGAAGTGAAACAAAAATTCAATGTTACTTTCACCATATACACCCTTTGCAAAATCAAATTTACCATACGTCAATTCAAAATTAAAAAGATGATTTACAATGTGTCAAAATAGTAATGTTGGACAACAAGTCCCAAAACGGTAGCAACAAGAGTTTGCAGGGCCTAATCTCTTAGTCCCTTGCATTTTGAAATTCTTCCATGCACATCACCCAAGAAATGCAACCTCCTTCTTAAGTGAGAGCCAATGTATGTCTGATGAAAGATATTACATCTCCACTGTCCACCGTCTAGTATCGTAACATTATTCTCCACGTTTGCGACAACTTCACCCGCATCTGTAGACTATGTTGTTATGTCAACGTCAATACTAGCAGGTGGCTGTAAGATGGTGGCCACTCTTTGTGCACCATCGCCTTTGCACTGTGGCATTGTCTTATTAACATCTCCCACAAAGTGCCATAACATCCTCACTGGTGAGCCTCGAAATTCGTGATGGCAGATATCACATCTCCAACGATTTCCTGCTAACATTGTAACATAATTGCGTGCTGCTGTTGAAACTCCATTCCTCTCTGGAGCCATTGTATACTATCAAATTAAGGAGTTCAGTTAATTCAATTGCTTTCATAATCATCAAAAACAATTTATCCCTTTGAAATGCATTTTCAACCAAACTTCCAACATGTGAGTACTCCATGCAAGCTTGCTAGACCTCGAGAGAGAGAAATCATCGAACTGTCTTGCCCCCTCCCGATGTGGTTTGATGATTATAAACGTGGTAATCTACCTGTTAAAACAGGCATGGGATGGCAAGTCACCTTTTCCCACGTCCTTCTCTCTCCTGAGTAAGCATCTATCTGGACTATGATCATCTGCAACATCATGCTCTATTGTTGGATGTTGGTATTTTACACACATCAGTGTAGCAGCAGCAGCTAGCATCACTTACACAAGTACATCAAGGTTGCAAGCAATTGGATAATATGTTCCAAGTTTGAACATTGAAGTAAAACAATTGTAATACCATCTGAATACTATCGCAATACTTCAAATTGGTATGATATCCATCAACAAAATTGATGACGTCAATGTATGTCAATTTTATTTTAAATAGAATGTGAGCACGATTGTAATATCATCTAAATGCTATATCATAATTTCCAATTGATATGACATCAAGTAACAAAATTTATGTGGAAGTCAAACAAAAAAATGCTTTAGAATAAATTCCACATGGTATGATGTCAATCAATTAGCACAATATTTAATGAGTCAAAATGTAAGCACGATCAACAATGTATATAGTATTTCAAGCTTGGGAATGATTGCTCATGAGTGATCACAAAGTTTCCTCTTCCTCATCCTCCTCATCGCTAGAGCTTGTTTCGGCTGCTGCTGCGACTTGCAATTGTCCAACATTGGGAGGATCATGCGGAATCACAATGTAACCACTTGGCTAAATCTCCATCATTGCTCTCCCTTAACATCATTCAAAACTCTACCACTTGCATGAACATATACCAATTTCTCTGCTCTTTCTGTCTTCAAGCAATTTCTTGTGATTGAATGAACAAACTTGTAATTACTCCAATTTCGTTCACTTGACGAATTGCTACAAGGCTAGGATAGCACTTTCAATGCTAACATTTGCAAATGAGGTGTCGAAGCTCCACACTCTTCCCACCATCTCCATGCAGGCATCTCCTTTGCAAGGTCTCGTATTCTTGTATATGCAAACAAACCTTCCCTATTTCGAAAAGTGGATAATTCCTTGAGAGTAGCAGCATATTCAAATCCATCCTCAAAAAATCATCCCAAGAGATTATGCCAAGGGTGCATTACGTGTTCCAATGTTTCCGGATGATACTCCCACCATTGGGGATCTAAAATATGGCCAACATAGTGGAGGTCATTGTCAGCATGATTCCATCACTTTCGAAACATCTTTTGCAAAGTGGCAAGATGAACGGAGCTGTAGCCAACGTTGTCACCTATGGATCTTCTATTTTCCTTTAAGAGGTCTCACTTGACAAACCACCCACACCATGTAAGCATTGCCCAAACTTGGACCTTTCATGTCTAATTTCGGAATGGCAAACCATACCGGCCTCATTGCATCAGCTATTCTCTTCCAAAAGCTAGTAGTGTGAGCCATTTGCATCATCTCTATGAATTCAGTGCAAGCCATTTGTACGGTTGACTCAGCTATCCACTTGCTAGCTTCTACACTGAATAATGTCTCCATTACTACTCCTTGTAGCTTGAGCAAATGGTCCAACATTATATAGTTTGTTCCGAAACATGTTTCGCTAGGTTTTAAAAAACTCTA